>NW_028127469.1:0-99775 GCF_965231255.1 Vanellus vanellus
CCTGTTTTCGCTTTCGGCAGACTCCGGAGCAAAAAAGACAAACGTCCAGCTTTTGCTGCCACAGCAAAGGTGCCAGCGGGCAAAAGTAATGCTGGTTCTCACTGCCTCCTGGAACTCTTTCAAATGCCCCAGACAATTTGGCCCTCTCTGCTTTCCTGCGGACTGCATCCTCAAAAGCACCTGTTTTCGCTTTCGGCAACCTCCGGAGCAAAAAAGACAAACGTCCAGCTTTTGCTGCCACAGCAAAGGTGCCAGCCGGGAAAAGTAATGCTGGTTCTCACTGCCTCCTGGAACTCTTTCAAATGCCACAGACAATTTGGCCCTCTCTGCTTTCCTGCCGACTCCATCCTCAAAAGCACCTGTTTTCGCTTTCGGCAGCCTCAGGAGCAAAAAAGACAAACGTCCAGCTTTTGCTGCCACAGCAAAGGTGCCAGCGGGGAAAAGTTATGCTGGTCCTCATTGCCTCCTGGAACCTCTTCAAATGCCACAGACAATTTGGCCCTCTCTGCTTTCCTGCGGACTCCATCCTCAAAAGCACCTGTTTTCGCTTTCGGCAACCTCAGGAGAAAAAAGACAAATGTCCAACTTTTGCTGCCACAGCAGAGGTGCCAGCGGGGAAAAGTAATGCTGGTTCTCACTGCCGCCTGGAACCCTTTCAAATGCCCCAGACAATTTGGCCCTCTCTGCTTTCCTGCGGACTCCATCCTCAAAAGCACTTGTTTTCGCTTTCGGCAGCCTCCAGAGCAAAAAAGACAAACTTCCAGCTTTTGCTGCCACAGCAAAGGTGCCAGCGGGGAAAAGTAATGCTGGTTCTCACTACCTCCTAGAACTCTTTCAAATGCCCCAGACCATTTGGCCCTCTCTGCTTTCCTGCGGACTCCATGCTCAAAAGCACTTGTTTTCGCTTTCGGCAGCCTCCGGAGCAAAAAAGACAAACGTCCAGCTTTTGCTGCCACAGCAAAGGTGCCAGCGGGCAAAAGTAATGCTGGTTCTCACTGCGTCCTGGAACCTCTTCAAATGCCACAGACAATTTGGCCCTCTCTGCTTTCCTGCGGACTCCATCCTCAAAAGCACCTGTTTTCGCTTTCGGCAACCTCAGGAGCAAAAAAGACAAACGTCCAGCTTTTGCTGCCACAGCAAAGGTGCCAGCGGGGAAAAGTGATGCTGGTCCTCATTGCCTCCTGGAACCTCTTCAAATGCCACAGACAATTTGGCCCTCTCTGCTTTCCTGCGGACTGCATCCTCAAAAGCACCTGTTTTCGCTTTCGGCAGCCTCCGGAGCAAAAAAGACAAACGTCCAGCTTTTGCTGCCACAGCAAAGGTGCCAGCCGGGAAAAGTAATGCTGGTTCTCACTGCCTCCTGGAACTCTTTCAAATGCCACAGACAATTTGGCCCTCTCTGCTTTCCTGCGGACTCCATCCTCAAAAGCACCTGTTTTCGCTTTCGGCAGCCTCCGGAGCAAAAAAGACAAACGTCCAGCTTTTGCTGCCACAGCAAAGGTGCCAGCGGGGAAAGTAATGCTGGTCCTCATTGCCTCCTGGAACCTCTTCAAATGCCACAGACAATTTGGCCCTCTCTGCTTTCCTGCGGACTCCATCCTCAAAAGCACCTGTTTTCGCTTTCGGCAACCTCAGGAGCAAAAAAGACAAACGTCCAGCTTTTGCTGCCACAGCAAAGGTGCAAGCGGGGAAAAGTAATGCTGGTTCTCACTGCCTCCTGGAACCTCTTCAAATGCCCCAGACAATTTGGCCCTCTCTGCTTTCCTGCGGACTGCATCCTCAAAAGCATCTGTTTTCGCTTTCGGCAGCCTCCGGAGCAAAAAAGACAAACGTCCAGCTTTTGCTGCCACAGCAAAGGTGCCAGCCGGGAAAAGTAATGCTGGTTCTCACTGCCTCCTGGAACTCTTTCAAATGCCACAGACAATTTGGCCCTCTCTACTTTCCTGCGGACTCCATCCTCAAAAGCACCTGTTTTCGCTTTAGGCAGCCTCCGGAGCAAAAAAGAAAAACGTCCAGGTTTTGCTGCCACAGCAAAGGTGCCAGCAGGCAAAAGTAATGCTGGTTCTCACTGCCTCCTGGAACCCTTTCAAATGCCCCAGACAATTTGGCCCTCTCTGCTTTCCTGCGGACTCCATCCTCAAAAGCACCTGTTTTCGCTTTCGGCAACCTCTAGAGCAAAAAAGACAAACGTCCAGGTTTTGCTGCCACAGCAAAGGTGCCAGCGGGGAAAAGTAATGCTGGTTCTCACTGCCTCCTGGAACCCTTTCAAATGCCCCAGACTATTTGGCCCTCTCTGCTTTCCTGCGGATTCAATCCTCAAAAGCACCTGTTTTCGCTTTCGGCAGCCTCAGGAGCAAAAAAGACAAACGTCCAGCTTTTGCTGCCACAGCAAAGGTGCCAGCGGGGAAAAGTGATGCTGGTCCTCATTGCCTCCTGGAACCTCTTCAAATGCCACAGACAATTTGGCCCTCTCTGCTTTCCTGCGGACTCCATCCTCAAAAGCACCTGTTTTCGCTTTCGGCAACCTCAGGAGCAAAAAAGACAAACGTCCAGGTTTTGCTGCCACAGCAAAGGTGCCAGCGGGGAAAAGTAATGCTGGTTCTCACTGCCTCCTGGAACTCTTTCAAATGCCACAGACAATTTGGCCCTCTCTGCTTTCCTGCGGACTCCATGCTCAAAAGCACCTGTTTTCGCTTTCGGCAGCCTCTGGAGCAAAAAAGACAAACGTCCAGGTTTTACTGCCACAGCAAAGGTGCCAGCGGGGAAAAGTAATGCTGGTCCTCATTGCCTCCTGGAACCTCTTCAAATGCCACAGACAATTTGGCCCTCTCTGCTTTCCTGCGGACTCCATCCTCAAAAGCACCTGTTTTCGCTTTCGGCATCCTCAGGAGCAAAAAAGACAAACGTCCAGCTTTTGCTGCCACAGCAAAGGTGCCAGCGGGGAAAAGTAATGCTGGTCCTCATTGCCTCCTGGAACCTCTTCAAATGCCCCAGACAATTTGGCCCTCTCTGCTTTCCTGCGGACTCCATCCTCAAAAGCACCTGTTTTCACATTCGGCAACCTCAGGAGCAAAAAAGACAAACGTCCAGCTTTTGCTGCCACAGCGAAGGTGCCAGCGGGCAAAAGTAATGCTGGTTCTCACTGCCTCCTGGAACCCTTTAAAATGCCACAGACAATTTGGCCCTCTCTGCTTTCCTGCGGACTGCATCCTCAAAAGCACCTGTTTTCGCTTTCGGCAGCCTCCGGAGCAAAAAAGACAAACGTCCAGCTTTTGCTGCCACAGCAAAGGTGCCAGCCGGGAAAAGTAATGCTGGTTCTCACTGCCTCCTGGAACTCTTTCAAATGCCACAGACAATTTGGCCCTCTCTGCTTTCCTGCGGACTCCATCCTCAAAAGCACCTGTTTTCGCTTTCGGCAGCCTCCGGAGCAAAAAAGACAAACGTCCAGGTTTTGCTGCCACAGCAAAGGTACCAGCGGGCAAAAGTAATGCTGGTTCTCACTGCCTCCTGGAACTCTTTCAAATGCCCCAGACAATTTGGCCCTCTCTGCTTTCCTGCGGACTCCATCCTCAAAAGCACCTGTTTTCGCTTTCGGCAGCCTCCGGAGCAAAAAAGACAAACGTCCAGCTTTTGCTGCCACAGCAAAGGTGCCAGCGGGGAAAAGTGATGCTGGTCCTCATTGCCTCCTGGAACCTCTTCAAATGCCCCAGACAATTTGGCCCTCTCTGATTTCCTGCGGACTCCATCCTCAAAAGGACCTGTTTTCGCTTTCGGCAACCTCAGGAGCAAAAAAGACAAACGTCCAGCTTTTGCTGCCACAGCGAAGGTGCCAGCGGGCAAAAGTAATGCTGGTTCTCACTTCCTCCTGGAACCCTTTCAAATGCCCCAGACAATTTGGCCCTCTCTGCTTTCCTGCGGACTCCATCCTCAAAAGCACCTGTTTTCGCTTTCGGCATCCTCAGGAGCAAAAAAGACAAACGTCCAGCTTTTGCTCCCACAGCAAAGGTGCCAGCGGGCAAAAGTAATGCTGGTTCTCACTGCCTCCTGGAACTCTTTCAAATGCCACAGACAATTTGGCCCTCTCTGCTTTCCTGCGGACTGCATCCTCAAAAGCACCTGTTTTCGCTTTCGGCAGCCTCCGGAGCAAAATAGACAAACGTCCAGCTTTTGCTGCCACAGCAAAGGTGCCAGCGGGGAAAAGTAATGCTGGTCCTCATTGCCTCCTGGAACTCTTTCAAATGCCCCAGACAATTTGGCCCTCTCTGCTTTCCTGCGGACTCCATGCTCAAAAGCACCTGTTTTCGCTTTCGGCAGCCTCCGGAGCAAAAAAGACAAACGTCCAGCTTTTGCTGCCACAGCAAAGGTGCCAGCGGGGAAATATAATGCTGGTCCTCATTGCCTCCTGGAACCTCTTCAAATGCCACAGACAATTTGGCCCTCTCTGCTTTCCTGCGGACTCCATCCTCAAAAGCACCTGTTTTCGCTTTCGGCATCCTCAGGAGCAAAAAAGACAAACGCCCAGCTTTTGCTGCCACAGCAAAGGTGCCAGCGGGGAAAAGTGATGCTGGTCCTCATTGCCTCCTGGAACCTCTTCAAATGCCCCAGACAATTTGGCCCTCTCTGCTTTCCTGCGGACTCCATCCTCAAAAGCACCTGTTTTCGCTTTCGGCAGACTCCGGAGCAAAAAAGACAAACGTCCAGCTTTTGCTGCCACAGCAAAGGTGCCAGCGGGCAAAAGTAATGCTGGTTCTCACTGCCTCCTGGAACTCTTTCAAATGCCCCAGACAATTTGGCCCTCTCTGCTTTCCTGCGGACTGCATCCTCAAAAGCACCTGTTTTCGCTTTCGGCAACCTCCGGAGCAAAAAAGACAAACGTCCAGCTTTTGCTGCCACAGCAAAGGTGCCAGCCGGGAAAAGTAATGCTGGTTCTCACTGCCTCCTTGAACTCTTTCAAATGCCACAGACAATTTGGCCCTCTCTGCTTTCCTGCCGACTCCATCCTCAAAAGCACCTGTTTTCGCTTTCGGCAGCCTCAGGAGCAAAAAAGACAAACGTCCAGCTTTTGCTGCCACAGCAAAGGTGCCAGCCGGGAAAAGTTATGCTGGTCCTCATTGCCTCCTGGAACCTCTTCAAATGCCACAGACAATTTGGCCCTCTCTGCTTTCCTGCGGACTCCATCCTCAAAAGCACCTGTTTTCGCTTTCGGCAACCTCAGGAGAAAAAAGACAAATGTCCAACTTTTGCTGCCACAGCAGAGGTGCCAGCGGGGAAAAGTAATGCTGGTTCTCACTGCCGCCTGGAACCCTTTCAAATGCCCCAGACAATTTGGCCCTCTCTGCTTTCCTGCGGACTCCATCCTCAAAAGCACTTGTTTTCGCTTTCGGCAGCCTCCAGAGCAAAAAAGACAAACTTCCAGCTTTTGCTGCCACAGCAAAGGTGCCAGCGGGGAAAAGTAATGCTGGTTCTCACTACCTCCTAGAACTCTTTCAAATGCCCCAGACCATTTGGCCCTCTCTGCTTTCCTGCGGACTCCATGCTCAAAAGCACCTGTTTTCGCTTTCGGCAGCCTCCGGAGCAAAAAAGACAAACGTCCAGCTTTTGCTGCCACAGCAAAGGTGCCAGCGGGCAAAAGTAATGCTGGTTCTCACTGCGTCCTGGAACCTCTTCAAATGCCACAGACAATTTGGCCCTCTCTGCTTTCCTGCGGACTCCATCCTCAAAAGCACCTGTTTTCGCTTTCGGCAACCTCAGGAGCAAAAAAGACAAACGTCCAGCTTTTGCTGCCACAGCAAAGGTGCCAGCGGGGAAAAGTGATGCTGGTCCTCATTGCCTCCTGGAACCTCTTCAAATGCCACAGACAATTTGGCCCTCTCTGCTTTCCTGCGGACTGCATCCTCAAAAGCACCTGTTTTCGCTTTCGGCAGCCTCCGGAGCAAAAAAGACAAACGTCCAGCTTTTGCTGCCACAGCAAAGGTGCCAGCCGGGAAAAGTAATGCTGGTTCTCACTGCCTCCTGGAACTCTTTCAAATGCCCCAGACAATTTGGCCCTCTCTGCTTTCCTGCGGACTCCATCCTCAAAAGCACCTGTTTTCGCTTTCGGCAACCTCAGGAGCAAAAAAGACAAACGTCCAGCTTTTGCTGCCACAGCAAAGGTGCAAGCGGGGAAAAGTAATGCTGGTTCTCACTGCCTCCTGGAACCTCTTCAAATGCCCCAGACAATTTGGCCCTCTCTGCTTTCCTGCGGACTGCATCCTCAAATGCATCTGTTTTCGCTTTCGGCAGCCTCCGGAGCAAAAAAGACAAACGTCCAGCTTTTGCTGCCACAGCAAAGGTGCCAGCCGGGAAAAGTAATGCTGGTTCTCACTGCCTCCTGGAACTCTTTCAAATGCCACAGACAATTTGGCCCTCTCTACTTTCCTGCGGACTCCATCCTCAAAAGCACCTGTTTTCGCTTTAGGCAGCCTCCGGAGCAAAAAAGAAAAACGTCCAGGTTTTGCTGCCACAGCAAAGGTGCCAGCAGGCAAAAGTAATGCTGGTTCTCACTGCCTCCTGGAACCCTTTCAAATGCCCCAGACAATTTGGCCCTCTCTGCTTTCCTGCGGACTCCATCCTCAAAAGCACCTGTTTTCGCTTTCGGCAACCTCTAGAGCAAAAAAGACAAACGTCCAGGTTTTGCTGCCACAGCAAAGGTGCCAGCGGGGAAAAGTAATGCTGGTTCTCACTGCCTCCTGGAACCCTTTCAAATGCCCCAGACTATTTGGCCCTCTCTGCTTTCCTGCGGATTCAATCCTCAAAAGCACCTGTTTTCGCTTTCGGCAGCCTCAGGAGCAAAAAAGACAAACGTCCAGCTTTTGCTGCCACAGCAAAGGTGCCAGCGGGGAAAAGTGATGCTGGTCCTCATTGCCTCCTGGAACCTCTTCAAATGCCACAGACAATTTGGCCCTCTCTGCTTTCCTGCGGACTCCATCCTCAAAAGCACCTGTTTTCGCTTTCGGCAACCTCAGGAGCAAAAAAGACAAACGTCCAGGTTTTGCTGCCACAGCAAAGGTGCAAGCGGGCAAAAGTAATGCTGGTTCTCACTGCCTCCTGGAACCCTTTCAAATGCCACAGACAATTTGGCCCTCTCTGCTTTCCTGCGGACTCCATCCTCAAAAGCACCTGTTTTCGCTTTGGGCAGCCTCCGGAGCAAAAAAGACAAACGTCCAGCTTTTGCTGCCACAGCAAAGGTGCCAGCGGGGAAAAGTAATGCTGGTTCTCACTGCCTCCTGGAACTCTTTCAAATGCCACAGACAATTTGGCCCTCTCTGCTTTCCTGCGGACTCCATGCTCAAAAGCACCTGTTTTCGCTTTCGGCAGCCTCTGGAGCAAAAAAGACAAACGTCCAGCTTTTGCTGCCACAGCAAAGGTGCCAGCGGGGAAAAGTAATGCTGGTCCTCATTGCCTCCTGGAACCTCTTCAAATGCCACAGACAATTTGGCCCTCTCTGCTTTCCTGCGGACTCCATCCTCAAAAGCACCTGTTTTCACATTCGGCAACCTCAGGAGCAAAAAAGACAAACGTCCAGCTTTTGCTGCCACAGCGAAGGTGCCAGCGGGCAAAAGTAATGCTGGTTCTCACTGCCTCCTGGAACCCTTTAAAATGCCCCAGACAATTTGGCCCTCTCTGCTTTCCTGCGGACTCCATCCTCAAAAGCACCTGTTTTCGCTTTCGGCAGCCTCCGGAGCAAAAAAGACAAACGTCCAGCTTTTGCTCCCACAGCAAAGGTGCCAGCCGGGAAAAGTAATGCTGGTTCTCACTGCCTCCTGGAACTCTTTCAAATGCCACAGACAATTTGGCCCTCTCTGCTTTCCTGCGGACTCCATCCTCAAAAGCACCTGTTTTCGCTTTCGGCAGCCTCCGGAGCAAAAAAGACAAACGTCCAGGTTTTGCTGCCACAGCAAAGGTACCAGCGGGCAAAAGTAATGCTGGTTCTCACTGCCTCCTGGAACTCTTTCAAATGCCCCAGACAATTTGGCCCTCTCTGCTTTCCTGCGGACTCCATCCTCAAAAGCACCTGTTTTCGCTTTCGGCAGCCTCCGGAGCAAAAAAGACAAACGTCCAGCTTTTGCTGCCACAGCAAAGGTGCCAGCGGGGAAAAGTAATGCTGGTCCTCATTGCCTCCTGGAACCTCTTCAAATGCCACAGACAATTTGGCCCTCTCTGCTTTCCTGCGGACTCCATCCTCCAAAGCACCTGTTTTCGCTTTCGGCAACCTCAGGAGCAAAAAAGACAAACGTCCAGCTTTTGCTGCCACAGCGAAGGTGCCAGCGGGCAAAAGTAATGCTGGTTCTCACTGCCTCCTGGAACCCTTTCAAATGCCCCAGACAATTTGGCCCTCTCTGCTTTCCTGCGGACTCCATCCTCAAAAGCACCTGTTTTCGCTTTCGGCATCCTCAGGAGCAAAAAAGACAAACGTCCAGCTTTTGCTCCCACAGCAAAGGTGCCAGCCGGGAAAAGTAATGCTGGTTCTCACTGCCTCCTGGAACTCTTTCAAATGCCACAGACAATTTGGCCCTCTCTGCTTTCCTGCGGACTCCATCCTCAAAAGCACCTGTTTTCGCTTTCGGCAGCCTCCGGAGCAAAAAAGACAAACGTCCAGCTTTTGCTGCCACAGCAAAGGTGCCAGCGGGCAAAAGTAATGCTGGTTCTCACTGCCTCCTGGAACTCTTTCAAATGCCACAGACAATTTGGCCCTCTCTGCTTTCCTGCGGACTCCATCCTCAAAAGCACCTGTTTTCGCTTTCGGCAGCCTCCGGAGCAAAATAGACAAACGTCCAGCTTTTGCTGCCACAGCAAAGGTGCCAGCGGGGAAAAGTAATGCTGGTCCTCATTGCCTCCTGGAACTCTTTCAAATGCCCCAGACAATTTGGCCCTCTCTGCTTTCCTGCGGACTCCATGCTCAAAAGCACCTGTTTTCGCTTTCGGCAGCCTCCGGAGCAAAAAAGACAAACGTCCAGCTTTTGCTGCCACAGCAAAGGTGCCAGCGGGGAAATATAATGCTGGTCCTCATTGCCTCCTGGAACCTCTTCAAATGCCACAGACAATTTGGCCCTCTCTGCTTTCCTGCGGACTCCATCCTCAAAAGCACCTGTTTTCGCTTTCGGCATCCTCAGGAGCAAAAAAGACAAACGCCCAGCTTTTGCTGCCACAGCAAAGGTGCCAGCGGGGAAAAGTGATGCTGGTCCTCATTGCCTCCTGGAACCTCTTCAAATGCCCCAGACAATTTGGCCCTCTCTGCTTTCCTGCGGACTCCATCCTCAAAAGCACCTGTTTTCGCTTTCGGCAGACTCCGGAGCAAAAAAGACAAACGTCCAGCTTTTGCTGCCACAGCAAAGGTGCCAGCGGGCAAAAGTAATGCTGGTTCTCACTGCCTCCTGGAACTCTTTCAAATGCCCCAGACAATTTGGCCCTCTCTGCTTTCCTGCGGACTGCATCCTCAAAAGCACCTGTTTTCGCTTTCGGCAACCTCCGGAGCAAAAAAGACAAACGTCCAGCTTTTGCTGCCACAGCAAAGGTGCCAGCCGGGAAAAGTAATGCTGGTTCTCACTGCCTCCTGGAACCCTTTCAAATGCCCCAGACAATTTGGCCCTCTCTGCTTTCCTGCCGACTCCATCCTCAAAAGCACCTGTTTTCGCTTTCGGCAGCCTCAGGAGCAAAAAAGACAAACGTCCAGCTTTTGCTGCCACAGCAAAGGTGCCAGCGGGGAAAAGTTATGCTGGTCCTCATTGCCTCCTGGAACCTCTTCAAATGCCACAGACAATTTGGCCCTCTCTGCTTTCCTGCGGACTCCATGCTCAAAAGCACCTGTTTTCGCTTTCGGCAGCCTCCGGAGCAAAAAAGACAAACGTCCAGCTTTTGCTGCCACAGCAAAGGTGCCAGCGGGCAAAAGTAATGCTGGTTCTCACTGCGTCCTGGAACCTCTTCAAATGCCACAGACAATTTGGCCCTCTCTGCTTTCCTGCGGACTCCATCCTCAAAAGCACCTGTTTTCGCTTTCGGCAACCTCAGGAGCAAAAAAGACAAACGTCCAGCTTTTGCTGCCACAGCAAAGGTGCCAGCGGGGAAAAGTGATGCTGGTCCTCATTGCCTCCTGGAACCTCTTCAAATGCCACAGACAATTTGGCCCTCTCTGCTTTCCTGCGGACTGCATCCTCAAAAGCACCTGTTTTCGCTTTCGGCAGCCTCCGGAGCAAAAAAGACAAACGTCCAGCTTTTGCTGCCACAGCAAAGGTGCCAGCCGGGAAAAGTAATGCTGGTTCTCACTGCCTCCTGGAACTCTTTCAAATGCCCCAGACAATTTGGCCCTCTCTGCTTTCCTGCGGACTCCATCCTCAAAAGCACCTGTTTTCGCTTTCGGCAGCCTCCGGAGCAAAAAAGACAAACGTCCAGCTTTTGCTGCCACAGCAAAGGTGCCAGCGGGGAAAAGTAATGCTGGTCCTCATTGCCTCCTGGAACCTCTTCAAATGCCACAGACAATTTGGCCCTCTCTGCTTTCCTGCGGACTCCATCCTCAAAAGCACCTGTTTTCGCTTTCGGCAACCTCAGGAGCAAAAAAGACAAACGTCCAGCTTTTGCTGCCACAGCAAAGGTGCAAGCGGGGAAAAGTAATGCTGGTTCTCACTGCCTCCTGGAACCTCTTCAAATGCCCCAGACAATTTGGCCCTCTCTGCTTTCCTGCGGACTGCATCCTCAAATGCATCTGTTTTCGCTTTCGGCAGCCTCCGGAGCAAAAAAGACAAACGTCCAGCTTTTGCTGCCACAGCAAAGGTGCCAGCCGGGAAAAGTAATGCTGGTTCTCACTGCCTCCTGGAACTCTTTCAAATGCCACAGACAATTTGGCCCTCTCTACTTTCCTGCGGACTCCATCCTCAAAAGCACCTGTTTTCGCTTTAGGCAGCCTCCGGAGCAAAAAAGAAAAACGTCCAGGTTTTGCTGCCACAGCAAAGGTGCCAGCAGGCAAAAGTAATGCTGGTTCTCACTGCCTCCTGGAACCCTTTCAAATGCCCCAGACAATTTGGCCCTCTCTGCTTTCCTGCGGACTCCATCCTCAAAAGCACCTGTTTTCGCTTTCGGCAACCTCTAGAGCAAAAAAGACAAACGTCCAGGTTTTGCTGCCACAGCAAAGGTGCCAGCGGGGAAAAGTAATGCTGGTTCTCACTGCCTCCTGGAACCCTTTCAAATGCCCCAGACTATTTGGCCCTCTCTGCTTTCCTGCGGATTCAATCCTCAAAAGCACCTGTTTTCGCTTTCGGCAGCCTCAGGAGCAAAAAAGACAAACGTCCAGCTTTTGCTGCCACAGCAAAGGTGCCAGCGGGGAAAAGTGATGCTGGTCCTCATTGCCTCCTGGAACCTCTTCAAATGCCACAGACAATTTGGCCCTCTCTGCTTTCCTGCGGACTCCATCCTCAAAAGCACCTGTTTTCGCTTTCGGCAACCTCAGGAGCAAAAAAGACAAACGTCCAGGTTTTGCTGCCACAGCAAAGGTGCAAGCGGGCAAAAGTAATGCTGGTTCTCACTGCCTCCTGGAACCCTTTCAAATGCCACAGACAATTTGGCCCTCTCTGCTTTCCTGCGGACTCCATCCTCAAAAGCACCTGTTTTCGCTTTGGGCAGCCTCCGGAGCAAAAAAGACAAACGTCCAGCTTTTGCTGCCACAGCAAAGGTGCCAGCGGGGAAAAGTAATGCTGGTTCTCACTGCCTCCTGGAACTCTTTCAAATGCCACAGACAATTTGGCCCTCTCTGCTTTCCTGCGGACTCCATGCTCAAAAGCACCTGTTTTCGCTTTCGGCAGCCTCTGGAGCAAAAAAGACAAACGTCCAGGTTTTGCTGCCACAGCAAAGGTGCCAGCGGGGAAAAGTAATGCTGGTCCTCATTGCCTCCTGGAACCTCTTCAAATGCCACAGACAATTTGGCCCTCTCTGCTTTCCTGCGGACTCCATCCTCAAAAGCACCTGTTTTCGCTTTCGGCATCCTCAGGAGCAAAAAAGACAAACGTCCAGCTTTTGCTGCCACAGCAAAGGTGCCAGCGGGGAAAAGTAATGCTGGTCCTCATTGCCTCCTGGAACCTCTTCAAATGCCACAGACAATTTGGCCCTCTCTGCTTTCCTGCGGACTCCATCCTCAAAAGCACCTGTTTTCACATTCGGCAACCTCAGGAGCAAAAAAGACAAACGTCCAGCTTTTGCTGCCACAGCGAAGGTGCCAGCGGGCAAAAGTAATGCTGGTTCTCACTGCCTCCTGGAACCCTTTAAAATGCCCCAGACAATTTGGCCCTCTCTGCTTTCCTGCGGACTCCATCCTCAAAAGCACCTGTTTTCGCTTTCGGCAGCCTCCGGAGCAAAAAAGACAAACGTCCAGCTTTTGCTCCCACAGCAAAGGTGCCAGCCGGGAAAAGTAATGCTGGTTCTCACTGCCTCCTGGAACTCTTTCAAATGCCACAGACAATTTGGCCCTCTCTGCTTTCCTGCGGACTCCATCCTCAAAAGCACCTGTTTTCGCTTTCGGCAGCCTCCGGAGCAAAAAAGACAAACGTCCAGGTTTTGCTGCCACAGCAAAGGTACCAGCGGGCAAAAGTAATGCTGGTTCTCACTGCCTCCTGGAACTCTTTCAAATGCCCCAGACAATTTGGCCCTCTCTGCTTTCCTGCGGACTCCATCCTCAAAAGCACCTGTTTTCGCTTTCGGCAGCCTCCGGAGCAAAAAAGACAAACGTCCAGCTTTTGCTGCCACAGCAAAGGTGCCAGCGGGGAAAAGTAATGCTGGTCCTCATTGCCTCCTGGAACCTCTTCAAATGCCACAGACAATTTGGCCCTCTCTGCTTTCCTGCGGACTCCATCCTCAAAAGCACCTGTTTTCGCTTTCGGCAACCTCAGGAGCAAAAAAGACAAACGTCCAGCTTTTGCTGCCACAGCGAAGGTGCCAGCGGGCAAAAGTAATGCTGGTTCTCACTGCCTCCTGGAACCCTTTCAAATGCCCCAGACAATTTGGCCCTCTCTGCTTTCCTGCGGACTCCATCCTCAAAAGCACCTGTTTTCGCTTTCGGCATCCTCAGGAGCAAAAAAGACAAACGTCCAGCTTTTGCTCCCACAGCAAAGGTGCCAGCCGGGAAAAGTAATGCTGGTTCTCACTGCCTCCTGGAACTCTTTCAAATGCCACAGACAATTTGGCCCTCTCTGCTTTCCTGCGGACTCCATCCTCAAAAGCACCTGTTTTCGCTTTCGGCAGCCTCCGGAGCAAAAAAGACAAACGTCCAGCTTTTGCTGCCACAGCAAAGGTGCCAGCGGGCAAAAGTAATGCTGGTTCTCACTGCCTCCTGGAACTCTTTCAAATGCCACAGACAATTTGGCCCTCTCTGCTTTCCTGCGGACTCCATCCTCAAAAGCACCTGTTTTCGCTTTCGGCAGCCTCCGGAGCAAAATAGACAAACGTCCAGCTTTTGCTGCCACAGCAAAGGTGCCAGCGGGGAAAAGTAATGCTGGTCCTCATTGCCTCCTGGAACTCTTTCAAATGCCCCAGACAATTTGGCCCTCTCTGCTTTCCTGCGGACTCCATGCTCAAAAGCACCTGTTTTCGCTTTCGGCAGCCTCCGGAGCAAAAAAGACAAACGTCCAGCTTTTGCTGCCACAGCAAAGGTGCCAGCGGGGAAATATAATGCTGGTCCTCATTGCCTCCTGGAACCTCTTCAAATGCCACAGACAATTTGGCCCTCTCTGCTTTCCTGCGGACTCCATCCTCAAAAGCACCTGTTTTCGCTTTCGGCATCCTCAGGAGCAAAAAAGACAAACGCCCAGCTTTTGCTGCCACAGCAAAGGTGCCAGCGGGGAAAAGTGATGCTGGTCCTCATTGCCTCCTGGAACCTCTTCAAATGCCCCAGACAATTTGGCCCTCTCTGCTTTCCTGCGGACTCCATCCTCAAAAGCACCTGTTTTCGCTTTCGGCAGACTCCGGAGCAAAAAAGACAAACGTCCAGCTTTTGCTGCCACAGCAAAGGTGCCAGCGGGCAAAAGTAATGCTGGTTCTCACTGCCTCCTGGAACTCTTTCAAATGCCCCAGACAATTTGGCCCTCTCTGCTTTCCTGCGGACTGCATCCTCAAAAGCACCTGTTTTCGCTTTCGGCAACCTCCGGAGCAAAAAAGACAAACGTCCAGCTTTTGCTGCCACAGCAAAGGTGCCAGCCGGGAAAAGTAATGCTGGTTCTCACTGCCTCCTGGAACCCTTTCAAATGCCCCAGACAATTTGGCCCTCTCTGCTTTCCTGCCGACTCCATCCTCAAAAGCACCTGTTTTCGCTTTCGGCAGCCTCAGGAGCAAAAAAGACAAACGTCCAGCTTTTGCTGCCACAGCAAAGGTGCCAGCGGGGAAAAGTTATGCTGGTCCTCATTGCCTCCTGGAACCTCTTCAAATGCCACAGACAATTTGGCCCTCTCTGCTTTCCTGCGGACTCCATCCTCAAAAGCACCTGTTTTCGCTTTCGGCAACCTCAGGAGAAAAAAGACAAATGTCCAACTTTTGCTGCCACAGCAGAGGTGCCAGCGGGGAAAAGTAATGCTGGTTCTCACTGCCGCCTGGAACCCTTTCAAATGCCCCAGACAATTTGGCCCTCTCTGCTTTCCTGCGGACTCCATCCTCAAAAGCACTTGTTTTCGCTTTCGGCAGCCTCCAGAGCAAAAAAGACAAACTTCCAGCTTTTGCTGCCACAGCAAAGGTGCCAGCGGGGAAAAGTAATGCTGGTTCTCACTACCTCCTAGAACTCTTTCAAATGCCCCAGACCATTTGGCCCTCTCTGCTTTCCTGCGGACTCCATGCTCAAAAGCACCTGTTTTCGCTTTCGGCAGCCTCCGGAGCAAAAAAGACAAACGTCCAGCTTTTGCTGCCACAGCAAAGGTGCCAGCGGGCAAAAGTAATGCTGGTTCTCACTGCGTCCTGGAACCTCTTCAAATGCCACAGACAATTTGGCCCTCTCTGCTTTCCTGCGGACTCCATCCTCAAAAGCACCTGTTTTCGCTTTCGGCAACCTCAGGAGCAAAAAAGACAAACGTCCAGCTTTTGCTGCCACAGCAAAGGTGCCAGCGGGGAAAAGTGATGCTGGTCCTCATTGCCTCCTGGAACCTCTTCAAATGCCACAGACAATTTGGCCCTCTCTGCTTTCCTGCGGACTGCATCCTCAAAAGCACCTGTTTTCGCTTTCGGCAGCCTCCGGAGCAAAAAAGACAAACGTCCAGCTTTTGCTGCCACAGCAAAGGTGCCAGCCGGGAAAAGTAATGCTGGTTCTCACTGCCTCCTGGAACTCTTTCAAATGCCCCAGACAATTTGGCCCTCTCTGCTTTCCTGCGGACTCCATCCTCAAAAGCACCTGTTTTCGCTTTCGGCAGCCTCCGGAGCAAAAAAGACAAACGTCCAGCTTTTGCTGCCACAGCAAAGGTGCCAGCGGGGAAAAGTAATGCTGGTCCTCATTGCCTCCTGGAACCTCTTCAAATGCCACAGACAATTTGGCCCTCTCTGCTTTCCTGCGGACTCCATCCTCAAAAGCACCTGTTTTCGCTTTGGGCAGCCTCAGGAGCAAAAAAGACAAACGTCCAGCTTTTGCTGCCACAGCAAAGGTGCAAGCGGGGAAAAGTAATGCTGGTTCTCACTGCCTCCTGGAACCTCTTCAAATGCCCCAGTCAATTTGGCCCTCTCTGCTTTCCTGCGGACTGCATCCTCAAAAGCATCTGTTTTCGCTTTCGGCAGCCTCCGGAGCAAAAAAGACAAACGTCCAGCTTTTGCTGCCACAGCAAAGGTGCCAGCCGGGAAAAGTAATGCTGGTTCTCACTGCCTCCTGGAACTCTTTCAAATGCCACAGACAATTTGGCCCTCTCTACTTTCCTGCGGACTCCATCCTCAAAAGCACCTGTTTTCGCTTTAGGCAGCCTCCGGAGCAAAAAAGACAAACGTCCAGCTTTTGCTCCCACAGCAAAGGTGCCAGCAGGCAAAAGTAATGCTGGTTCTCACTGCCTCCTGGAACCCTTTCAAATGCCCCAGACAATTTGGCCCTCTCTGCTTTCCTGCGGACTCCATCCTCAAAAGCACCTGTTTTCGCTTTCGGCAACCTCTAGAGCAAAAAAGACAAACGTCCAGGTTTTGCTGCCACAGCAAAGGTGCCAGCGGGGAAAAGTAATGCTGGTTCTCACTGCCTCCTGGAACCCTTTCAAATGCCCCAGACTATTTGGCCCTCTCTGCTTTCCTGCGGATTCAATCCTCAAAAGCACCTGTTTTCGCTTTCGGCAGCCTCAGGAGCAAAAAAGACAAACGTCCAGCTTTTGCTGCCACAGCAAAGGTGCCAGCGGGGAAAAGTGATGCTGGTCCTCATTGCCTCCTGGAACCTCTTCAAATGCCACAGACAATTTGGCCCTCTCTGCTTTCCTGCGGACTCCATCCTCAAAAGCACCTGTTTTCGCTTTCGGCAACCTCAGGAGCAAAAAAGACAAACGTCCAGGTTTTGCTGCCACAGCAAAGGTGCAAGCGGGTAAAAGTAATGCTGGTTCTCACTGCCTCCTGGAACCCTTTCAAATGCCCCAGACAATTTGGCCCTCTCTGCTTTCCTGCGGACTCCATCCTCAAAAGCACCTGTTTTCGCTTTGGGCAGCCTCCGGAGCAAAAAAGACAAACGTCCAGCTTTTGCTGCCACAGCAAAGGTGCCAGCGGGCAAAAGTAATGCTGGTTCTCACTGCCTCCTGGAACTCTTTCAAATGCCCCAGACAATTTGGCCCTCTCTGCTTTCCTGCGGACTGCATCCTCAAAAGCACCTGTTTTCGCTTTCGGCAGCCTCCGGAGCAAAAAAGACAAACGTCCAGCTTTTGCTGCCACAGCAAAGGTGCCAGCCGGGAAAAGTAATGCTGATTCTCACTGCCTCCTGGAACTCTTTCAAATGCCACAGACAATTTGGCCCTCTCTGCTTTCCTGCGGACTCCATCCTCAAAAGCACCTGTTTTCGCTTTCGACAGCCTCAGGAGCAAAAAAGACAAACGTCCAGCTTTTGCTGCCACAGCAAAGGTGCCAGCGGGGAAAAGTAATGCTGGTCCTCACTGCCTCCTGGAACCCTTTCAAATGCCCCAGACAATTTGGCCCTCTCTGCTTTCCTGCAGACTCCATCCTCAAAAGCACCTTTTTCGCTTTCGGGAGCCTCCAGAGCAAAAAAGACAAACGTCCAGCTTTTGCTGCCACAGCAAAGGTGCCAGCGGGGAAAAGTGATGCTGGTCCTCATTGCCTCCTGGAACCTCTTCAAATGCCACAGACAATTTGGCCCTCTCTGCTTTCCTGCGGACTCCATCCTCAAAAGCACCTGTTTTCGCTTTCGGCAACCTCAGGAGAAAAAAGACAAACGTCCAGGTTTTCTAGCCACAGCAAAGGTGCCAGCGGAAAAAAGTAATGCTGGTTCTCACTGCCTCCTGGAACCCTTTCAAATGCCCCAGACAATTTGGCCCTCTCTGCTTTCCTGCGGACTCCATCCTCAAAAGCACCTGTTTTCGCTTTCGGCAGCCTCAGGAGCAAAAAAGACAAACGTCCAGCTTTTGCTGCCACAGCAAAGGTGCCAGCGGAAAAAAGTAATGCTGGTCCTCATTGCCTCCTGGAACCTCTTCAAATGCCACAGACAATTTGGCCCTCTCTGCTTTCCTGCGGACTCCATCCTCAAAAGCACCTGTTTTCGCTTTCGGCAACCTCAGGAGCAAAAAAGACAAACGTCCAGATTTTGCTGCCACAGCAAAGGTGCCAGCGGGGAAAAGTGATGCTGGTCCTCATCGCCTCCTGGAACCTCTTCAAATGCCACAGACAATTTGGCCCTCTCTGCTTTCCTGCGGACTCCATCCTCAAAAGCACCTGTTTTGGCTTTCGGCAACGTCAGGAGCAAAAAAGACAAACGTCCGGGTTTTCCTGCCACAGCAAAGGTGCCAGCGGGCAAAAGTAATGCTGGTTCTCACTGCCTCCTGGAACCCTTTCAAATGCCCCAGACAATTTGGCCCTCTCTGCTTTCCTGCGGACTCCATCCTCAAAAGCACCTGTTTTCGCTTTGGGCAGCCTCCGGAGCAAAAGAGACAAACGTCCAGCTTTTGCTGCCACAGCAAAGGTGCCAGCGGGCAAAAGTAATGCTGGTTCTCACTGCCTCCTGGAACTCTTTCAAATGCCGCAGACAATTTGGCCCTCTCTGCTTTCCTGCGGACTGCATCTTCAAAAGCACCTGTTTTAGCTTTCGGCAGCCTCCGGAGCAAAAAAGACAAACGTCCAGCTTTTGCTGCCACAGCAAAGGTGCCAGCGGGGAAAAGTAATGCTGGTTCTCACTGCCTCCTGGAACCCTTTCAAATGCCCCAGACAATTTGGCCCTCTCTGCTTTCCTGCGGACTCCATCCTCAAAAGCACCTGTTTTCACTTTCGGCATCCTCAGGAGCAAAAAAGACAAACGTCCAGGTTTTGCTGCCACAGCAAAGGTGCCAGCGGGGAAAAGTAATGCTGGTTCTCACTGCCTCCTGGAACCCTTTCAAATGCCCCAGACAATTTGGCCCTCTCTGCTTTCCTGCAGACTCCATCCTCAAAAGCACCTCTTTTCGCTTTCGGGAGCCTCCAGAGCAAAAAAGACAAACGTCCAGCTTTTGCTGCCACAGCAAAGGTGCCAGCGGGGAAAAGTGATGCTGGTCCTCATTGCCTCCTGGAACCTCTTCAAATGCCACAGACAATTTGGCCCTCTCTGCTTTCCTGCGGAATCCATCCTGAAAAGCACCTGTTTTCGCTTTCGGCAACCTCAGGAGAAAAAAAGACAAACGTCCAGGTTTTCTAGCCACAGCAAAGGTGCCAGCGGGGAAAAGTAATGCTGGTTCTCACTGCCTCCTGGAACCTCTTCAAATGCCCCAGACAATTTGGCCCTCTCTGCTTTCCTGCGGACTGCATCCTCAAAAGCACCTGTTTTCGCTTTCGGCAGCCTCCGGAGCAAAAAAGACAAACGTCCAGCTTTTGCTGCCACAGCAAAGGTGCCAGCGGGGAAAAGTAATGCTGGTTCTCACTGCCTCCTGGAACCCTTTCAAATGCCCCAGACAATTTGGCCCTCTCTGCTTTCCTGCGGACTCCATCCTCAAAAGCACCTTTTTTCGCTTTCAGCATCCTCAGGAGCAAAAAAGACAAACGTCCAGCTTTTGCTGCCACAGCAAAGGTGCCAGTGGCGAAAAGTAATGCTGGTTCTCACTGCCTCCTGGAACCCTTTCAAATGCCCCAGACAATTTGGCCCTCTCTGCTTTCCTGCGGACTCCATCCTCAAAAGCACCTCTTTTCGCTTTCGGCAGCCTCCAGAGCAAAAAAGACAAACGTCCAGCTTTTGCTGCCACAACAAAGGTGCCAGCCGGGAAAAGTAATGCTGGTTCTCACTGCCTCCTGGAACTCTTTCAAATGCCACAGACAATTTGGCCCTCTCTGCTTTCCTGCGGACTCCATCCTCAAAAGTACCTGTTTTCGCTTTCGGCATCCTCAGGAGCAAAAAAGACAAATGTCTAGCTTTTGCTGCCACAGCAAAGGTGCCAGCGGGCAAAAGTAATGCTGGTTCTCACTGCCTCCTGGAACCCTTTCAAATGCCCCAGACAATTTGGCCCTCTCTGCTTTCCTGCGGACTCCATCCTCAAAAGCACCTCTTTTCGCTTTCGGCAGCCTCCGGAGCAAAAAAGACAAACGTCCAGCTTTTGCTGCCACAGCAGAGGTGCCAGCGGGGAAAAGTAATGCTGGTTCTCACTGCCTCCTGGAACCCTTTCAAATGCCCCAGACAATTTGGCCCTCTCTGCTTTCCTGCGGACTCCATCCTCAAAAGCACCTGTTTTCGCTTTCGGCAGCCTCCAGCTCAAAAAAGACAAACGTCCAGCTTTTGCTGCCACAGCAAAAGTGCCAGCGGGGAAAAGTAATGCTGGTTCTCACTACCTCCTAGAACTCTTTCAAATGCCCCAGACAATTTGGCCCTCTCTGCTTTCCTGCAGACTCCATGCTCAAAAGCACCTGTTTTCGCTTTCGGCAGCCTCTGGAGCAAAAAAGACAAACGTCCAGCTTTTGCTGCCACAGCAAAGGTACCAGCGGGGAAAAGTAATGCTGGTCCTCATTGCCTCCTGGAACCTCTTCAAATGCCACAGACAATTTGGCCCTCTCTGCTTTCCTGCGGACTCCATCCTCAAAAGCACCTGTTTTCGCTTTCGGCAACCTCAGGAGCAAAAAAGACAAACGTCCAGCTTTTGCTGCCACAGCAAAGGTGCTAGCGGGGAAAAGTTATGCTGGTCCTCATTGCCTCCTGGAACCTCTTCAAATGCTACAGACAATTTGGCCCTCTCTGCTTTCCTGCGGACTCCATCCTCAAAAGCACCTGTTTTCGCTTTCGGCAACCTCAGGAGCAAAAAAGACAAACGTCCAGCTTTTGCTGCCACAGCAAAGGTGCCAGCGGGGAAAAGTGATGCTGGTCCTCATTGCCTCCTGGAACCTCTTCAAATGCCACAGACAATTTGGCCCTCTCTGCTTTCCTGCGGACTGCATCCTCAAAAGCACCTGTTTTCGCTTTCGGCAACCTCAGGAGCAAAAAAGACAAACGTCCAGGTTTTGCTGCCACAGCAAAGGTGCCAGCGGGGAAAAGTAATGCTGGTTCTCACTGCCTCCTGGAACCCTTTCAAATGCCACAGACAATTTGGCCCTCTCTGCTTTCCTGCGGACTCCATCCTCAAAAGCACCTGTTTTCGCTTTCGGCAGCCTCCGGAGCAAAAAAGACAAACGTCCAGCTTTTGCTGCCACAGCAAAGGTGCCAGCGGGCAAAAGAAATGCTGGTTCTCACTGCCTCCTGGAACTCTTTCAAATGCCCCAGACAATTTGGCCCTCTCTGCTTTCCTGCGGACTGCATCCTCAAAAGCACCTGTTTTCGCTTTCGGCAGCCTCCGGAGCAAAAAAGACAAACGTCCAGCTTTTGCTGCCACAGCAAAGGTGCCAGCTAGGAAAAGTAATGCTGGTTCTCACTGCCTCCTGGAACCCTTTCAAATTTCACAGACAATTTGGCCCTCTCTGCTTTCCTGCGGACTCCATCCTCAAAAGCACCTGTTTTCGCTTTCGGCAGCCTCCAGAGCAAAAAAGACAAACTTCCAGCTTTTGCTGCCACAGCAAAGGTGCCAGCGGGGAAAAGTAATGCTGGTTCTCACTACCTCCTAGAACTCTTTCAAATGCCCCAGACCATTTGGCCCTCTCTGCTTTCCTGCGGACTCCATCCTCAAAAGCGCCTTTTTTCACTTTCGGCGCCCTCCGGTGGTAAAACACAAACGTCCAGCTTTTGCTGCCACAGCAAAGGTGCCATCGGGGAAAAGTAATGCTGGTCCTCATTGCCTCCTGGAACCCTTTCAAATGCCCCAGACAATTTGGCCCTCTCTGCTTTCCTGCGGACTGCATCCTCAAAAGCACCTCTTTTCGCTTACGGCATCCTCAGGAGCAAAAAAGACAAACGTCCAGCTTTTGCTGCCACAGCACAGGTGCCAGCCGGGAAAAGTAATGCTGCTTCTCACTGCCTCCTGGAACTCTTTCAAATGCCCCAGCCAATTTGGCCCTCTCTGCTTTCCTGCGGACTTTATCCTCCAAAGCACCTGTTTTCACTTTCGGCATCCTCAGGAGCAAAAAAGACAAACGTCCAGCTTTTGCTGCCACAGCAGAGGTGCCAGCGGGGAAAAGTAATGCTGGTTCTCACTGCCTCCTGGAACCCTTTCAAATGCCCCAGACAATTTGGCCCTCTCTGCTTTCCTGCGGACTCCATCCTCAAAAGCACCTCTTTTCGCTTTCGGCAGCCTCCAGAGCAAAAAAGACAAACGTCCAGCTTTTGCTGCCACAGCAAAGGTGCCAGCGGGCAAAAGTAATGCTGGTTCTCACTGCCTCCTGGAACTCTTTCAAATGCCGCAGACAATTTGGCCCTCTCTGCTTTCCTGCGTACTGCATCTTCAAAAGCACCTGTTTTAGCTTTCGGCAGCCTCCGGAGCAAAAAAGACAAACGTCCAGCTTTTGCTGCCACAGCAAAGGTGCCAGCGGGGAAAAGTAATGCTGGTTCTCACTGCCTCCTGGAACCCTTTCAAATGCCCCAGACAATTTGGCCCTCTCTGCTTTCCTGCGGACTCCATCCTCAAAAGCACCTGTTTTCACTTTCGGCATCCTGAGGAGCAAAAAAGACAAACGTCCAGGTTTTGCTGCCACAGCAAAGGTGCCAGCGGGGAAAAGTAATGCTGGTTCTCACTGCCTCCTGGAACCCTTTCAAATGCCCCAGACAATTTGGCCCTCTCTGCTTTCCTGCAGACTCCATCCTCAAAAGCACCTCTTTTCGCTTTCGGCAGCCTCCAGAGCAAAAAAGACAAACGTCCAGCTTTTGCTGCCACAGCAAAGGTGCCAGCGGGGAAAAGTGATGCTGGTCCTCATTGCCTCCTGGAACCTCTTCAAATGCCACAGACAATTTGGCCCTCTCTGCTTTCCTGCGGACTCCATCCTGAAAAGCACCTGTTTTCGCTTTCGGCAACCTCAGGAGAAAAAAGACAAACTTCCAGGTTTTCTAGCCACAGCAAAGGTGCCAGCGGGGAAAAGTAATGCTGGTTCTCACTGCCTCCTGGAACCTCTTCAAATGCCCCAGACAATTTGGCCCTCTCTGCTTTCCTGCGGACTGCATCCTCAAAAGCACCTGTTTTCGCTTTCGGCAGCCTCAGGAGCAAAAAAGACAAACGTCCAGCTTTTGCTGCCACAGCAAAGGTGCCAGCGGGGAAAAGTAATGCTGGTTCTCACTGCCTCCTGGAACTCTTTCAAATGCCGCAGACAATTTGGCCCTCTCTGCTTTCCTGCGGACTGCATCCTCAAAAGCACCTGTTTTCGCTTTCGGCAGCCTCCGGAGCAAAAAAGACAAACGTCCAGCTTTTGCTGCCACAGCAAAGGTGCCAGCGGGGAAAAGTAATGCTGGTTCTCACTGCCTCCTGGAACCCTTTCAAATGCCCCAGACAATTTGGCCCTCTCTGCTTTCCTGCGGACTCCATCCTCAAAAGCACCTGTTTTCGCTTTCGGCAACCTCAGGAGCAAAAAAGACAAACGTCCAGCTTTTGCTGCCACAGCAAAGGTGCTAGCGGGGAAAAGTTATGCTGGTCCTCATTGCCTCCTGGAACCTCTTCAAATGCTACAGACAATTTGGCCCTCTCTGCTTTCCTGCGGACTCCATCCTCAAAAGCACCTGTTTTCGCTTTCGGCAACCTCAGGAGCAAAAAAGACAAACGTCCAGCTTTTGCTGCCACAGCAAAGGTGCCAGCGGGGAAAAGTGATGCTGGTCCTCATTGCCTCCTGGAACCTCTTCAAATGCCACAGACAATTTGGCCCTCTCTGCTTTCCTGCGGACTGCATCCTCAAAAGCACCTGTTTTCGCTTTCGGCAACCTCAGGAGCAAAAAAGACAAACGTCCAGGTTTTGCTGCCACAGCAAAGGTGCCAGCGGGGAAAAGTAATGCTGGTTCTCACTGCCTCCTGGAACCCTTTCAAATGCCCCAGACAATTTGGCCCTCTCTGCTTTCCTGCGGACTCCATCCTCAAAAGCACCTGTTTTCGCTTTCGGCAGCCTCCGGAGCAAAAAAGACAAACGTCCAGCTTTTGCTGCCACAGCAAAGGTGCCAGCGGGCAAAAGAAATGCTGGTTCTCACTGCCTCCTGGAACTCTTTCAAATGCCCCAGACAATTTGGCCCTCTCTGCTTTCCTGCGGACTGCATCCTCAAAAGCACCTGTTTTCGCTTTCGGCAGCCTCCGGAGCAAAAAAGACAAACGTCCAGCTTTTGCTGCCACAGCAAAGGTGCCAGCTAGGAAAAGTAATGCTGGTTCTCACTGCCTCCTGGAACCCTTTCAAATTTCACAGACAATTTGGCCCTCTCTGCTTTCCTGCGGACTCCATCCTCAAAAGCACCTGTTTTCGCTTTCGGCAGCCTCCAGAGCAAAAAAGACAAACTTCCAGCTTTTGCTGCCACAGCAAAGGTGCCAGCGGGGAAAAGTAATGCTGGTTCTCACTACCTCCTAGAACTCTTTCAAATGCCCCAGACCATTTGGCCCTCTCTGCTTTCCTGCGGACTCCATCCTCAAAAGCGCCTTTTTTCACTTTCGGCGCCCTCCGGTGGTAAAACACAAACGTCCAGCTTTTGCTGCCACAGCAAAGGTGCCATCGGGGAAAAGTAATGCTGGTCCTCATTGCCTCCTGGAACCCTTTCAAATGCCCCAGACAATTTGGCCCTCTCTGCTTTCCTGCGGACTGCATCCTCAAAAGCACCTCTTTTCGCTTACGGCATCCTCAGGAGCAAAAAAGACAAACGTCCAGCTTTTGCTGCCACAGCACAGGTGCCAGCCGGGAAAAGTAATGCTGCTTCTCACTGCCTCCTGGAACTCTTTCAAATGCCCCAGACAATTTGGCCCTCTCTGCTTTCCTGCGGACTTTATCCTCCAAAGCACCTGTTTTCACTTTCGGCATCCTCAGGAGCAAAAAAGACAAACGTCCAGCTTTTGCTGCCACAGCAGAGGTGCCAGCGGGGAAAAGTAATGCTGGTTCTCACTGCCTCCTGGAACCCTTTCAAATGCCCCAGACAATTTGGCCCTCTCTGCTTTCCTGCGGACTCCATCCTCAAAAGCACCTCTTTTCGCTTTCGGCAGCCTCCGGAGCAAAAAAGACAAACGTCCAGCTTTTGCTGCCACAGCAAAGGTGCCAGCGGGCAAAAGTAATGCTGGTTCTCACTGCCTCCTGGAACTCTTTCAAATGCCGCAGACAATTTGGCCCTCTCTGCTTTCCTGCGTACTGCATCTTCAAAAGCACCTGTTTTAGCTTTCGGCAGCCTCCGGAGCAAAAAAGACAAACGTCCAGCTTTTGCTGCCACAGCAAAGGTGCCAGCGGGGAAAAGTAATGCTGGTTCTCACTGCCTCCTGGAACCCTTTCAAATGCCCCAGACAATTTGGCCCTCTCTGCTTTCCTGCGGACTCCATCCTCAAAAGCACCTGTTTTCACTTTCGGCATCCTGAGGAGCAAAAAAGACAAACGTCCAGGTTTTGCTGCCACAGCAAAGGTGCCAGCGGGGAAAAGTAATGCTGGTTCTCACTGCCTCCTTGAACCCTTTCAAATGCCCCAGACAATTTGGCCCTCTCTGCTTTCCTGCAGACTCCATCCTCAAAAGCACCTCTTTTCGCTTTCGGCAGCCTCCAGAGCAAAAAAGACAAACGTCCAGCTTTTGCTGCCACAGCAAAGGTGCCAGCGGGGAAAAGTGATGCTGGTCCTCATTGCCTCCTGGAACCTCTTCAAATGCCCCAGACAATTTGGCCCTCTCTGCTTTCCTGCGGACTCCATCCTGAAAAGCACCTGTTTTCGCTTTCGGCAACCTCAGGAGAAAAAAGACAAACGTCCAGGTTTTCTAGCCACAGCAAAGGTGCCAGCGGGGAAAAGTAATGCTGGTTCTCACTGCCTCCTGGAACCTCTTCAAATGCCCCAGACAATTTGGCCCTCTCTGCTTTCCTGCGGACTGCATCCTCAAAAGCACCTGTTTTCGCTTTCGGCAGCCTCAGGAGCAAAAAAGACAAACGTCCAGCTTTTGCTGCCACAGCAAAGGTGCCAGCGGGGAAAAGTAATGCTGGTTCTCACTGCCTCCTGGAACCCTTTCAAATGCCCCAGACAATTTGGCCCTCTCTGCTTTCCTGCGGACTCCATCCTCAAAAGCACCTTTTTTCTCTTTCAGCATCCTCAGGAGCAAAAAAGACAAACGTCCAGCTTTTGCTGCCACAGCAAAGGTGCCAGTGGCGAAAAGTAATGCTGGTTCTCACTGCCTCCTGGAACCCTTTCAAATGCCCCAGACAATTTGGCCCTCTATGCTTTCCTGCGGACTCCATCCTCAAAAGCACCTCTTTTCGCTTTCGGCAGCCTCCAGAGCAAAAAAGACAAACGTCCAGCTTTTGCTGCCACAACAAAGGTGCCAGCCGGGAAAAGTAATGCTGGTTCTCACTGCCTCCTGGAACTCTTTCAAATGCCACAGACAATTTGGCCCTCTCTGCTTTCCTGCGGACTCCATCCTCAAAAGTACCTGTTTTCGCTTTCGGCATCCTCAGGAGCAAAAAAGACAAATGTCCAGCTTTTGCTGCCACAGCAAAGGTGCCAGCGGGCAAAAGTAATGCTGGTTCTCACTGCCTCCTGGAACCCTTTCAAATGCCCCAGACAATTTGGCCCTCTCTGCTTTCCTGCGGACTCCATCCTCAAAAGCACCTCTTTTCGCTTTCGGCAGCCTCCGGAGCAAAAAAGACAAACGTCCAGCTTTTGCTGCCACAGCAGAGGTGCCAGCGGGGAAAAGTAATGCTGGTTCTCACTGCCTCCTGGAACCCTTTCAAATGCCCCAGACAATTTGGCCCTCTCTGCTTTCCTGCGGACTCCATCCTCAAAAGCACCTGTTTTCGCTTTCGGCAGCCTCCAGCTCAAAAAAGACAAACGTCCAGCTTTTGCTGCCACAGCAAAAGTGCCAGCGGGGAAAAGTAAAGCTGG
Source organism: Vanellus vanellus (assembly GCF_965231255.1). Classification (NCBI taxonomy): domain Eukaryota; kingdom Metazoa; phylum Chordata; class Aves; order Charadriiformes; family Charadriidae; genus Vanellus; species Vanellus vanellus. The sequence goes on from NW_028127469.1 coordinate 26,578, forward strand.
TTCTCACTACCTCCTAGAACTCTTTCAAATGCCCCAGACAATTTGGCCCTCTCTGCTTTCCTGCGGACTCCATGCTCAAAAGCACCTGTTTTCGCTTTCGGCAGCCTCTGGAGCAAAAAAGACAAACGTCCAGCTTTTGCTGCCACAGCAAAGGTGCCAGCGGGGAAAAGTAATGCTGGTCCTCATTGCCTCCTGGAACCTCTTCAAATGCCACAGGCAATTTGGCCCTCTCTGCTTTCCTGCGGACTCCATCCTCAAAAGCACCTGTTTTCGCTTTCGGCAACCTCAGGAGCAAAAAAGACAAACGTCCAGCTTTTGCTGCCACAGCAAAGGTGCTAGCGGGGAAAAGTTATGCTGGTCCTCATTGCCTCCTGGAACCTCTTCAAATGCTACAGACAATTTGGCCCTCTCTGCTTTCCTGCGGACTCCATCCTCAAAAGCACCTGTTTTCGCTTTCGGCAACCTCAGGAGCAAAAAAGACAAACGTCCAGCTTTTGCTGCCACAGCAAAGGTGCCAGCGGGGAAAAGTGATGCTGGTCCTCATTGCCTCCTGGAACCTCTTCAAATGCCACAGACAATTTGGCCCTCTCTGCTTTCCTGCGGACTGCATCCTCAAAAGCACCTGTTTTCGCTTTCGGCAACCTCAGGAGCAAAAAAGACAAACGTCCAGGTTTTGCTGCCACAGCAAAGGTGCCAGCGGGGAAAAGTAATGCTGGTTCTCACTGCCTCCTGGAACCCTTTCAAATGCCCCAGACAATTTGGCCCTCTCTGCTTTCCTGCGGACTCCATCCTCAAAAGCACCTGTTTTCGCTTTCGGCAGCCTCCGGAGCAAAAAAGACAAACGTCCAGCTTTTGCTGCCACAGCAAAGGTGCCAGCGGGCAAAAGAAATGCTGGTTCTCACTGCCTCCTGGAACTCTTTCAAATGCCCCAGACAATTTGGCCCTCTCTGCTTTCCTGCGGACTGCATCCTCAAAAGCACCTGTTTTCGCTTTCGGCAGCCTCCGGAGCAAAAAAGACAAACGTCCAGCTTTTGCTGCCACAGCAAAGGTGCCAGCTAGGAAAAGTAATGCTGGTTCTCACTGCCTCCTGGAACCCTTTCAAATTTCACAGACAATTTGGCCCTCTCTGCTTTCCTGCGGACTCCATCCTCAAAAGCACCTGTTTTCGCTTTCGGCAGCCTCCAGAGCAAAAAAGACAAACTTCCAGCTTTTGCTGCCACAGCAAAGGTGCCAGCGGGGAAAAGTAATGCTGGTTCTCACTACCTCCTAGAACTCTTTCAAATGCCCCAGACCATTTGGCCCTCTCTGCTTTCCTGCGGACTCCATCCTCAAAAGCGCCTTTTTTCACTTTCGGCGCCCTCCGGTGGTAAAACACAAACGTCCAGCTTTTGCTGCCACAGCAAAGGTGCCATCGGGGAAAAGTAATGCTGGTCCTCATTGCCTCCTGGAACCCTTTCAAATGCCCCAGACAATTTGGCCCTCTCTGCTTTCCTGCGGACTCCATCCTCAAAAGCACCTGTTTTCGCTTACGGCATCCTCAGGAGCAAAAAAGACAAACGTCCAGCTTTTGCTGCCACAGCACAGGTGCCAGCCGGGAAAAGTAATGCTGCTTCTCACTGCCTCCTGGAACTCTTTCAAATGCCCCAGACAATTTGGCCCTCTCTGCTTTCCTGCGGACTTTATCCTCCAAAGCACCTGTTTTCACTTTCGGCATCCTCAGGAGCAAAAAAGACAAACGTCCAGCTTTTGCTGCCACAGCAGAGGTGCCAGCGGGGAAAAGTAATGCTGGTTCTCACTGCCTCCTGGAACCCTTTCAAATGCCCCAGACAATTTGGCCCTCTCTGCTTTCCTGCGGACTCCATCCTCAAAAGCACCTCTTTTCGCTTTCGGCAGCCTCCAGAGCAAAAAAGACAAACGTCCAGCTTTTGCTGCCACAGCAAAGGTGCCAGCGGGCAAAAGTAATGCTGGTTCTCACTGCCTCCTGGAACTCTTTCAAATGCCGCAGACAATTTGGCCCTCTCTGCTTTCCTGCGGACTGCATCTTCAAAAGCACCTGTTTTAGCTTTCGGCAGCCTCCGGAGCAAAAAAGACAAACGTCCAGCTTTTGCTGCCACAGCAAAGGTGCCAGCGGGGAAAAGTAATGCTGGTTCTCACTGCCTCCTGGAACCCTTTCAAATGCCCCAGACAATTTGGCCCTCTCTGCTTTCCTGCGGACTCCATCCTCAAAAGCACCTGTTTTCACTTTCGGCATCCTGAGGAGCAAAAAAGACAAACGTCCAGGTTTTGCTGCCACAGCAAAGGTGCCAGCGGGGAAAAGTAATGCTGGTTCTCACTGCCTCCTGGAACCCTTTCAAATGCCCCAGACAATTTGGCCCTCTCTGCTTTCCTGCAGACTCCATCCTCAAAAGCACCTCTTTTCGCTTTCGGCAGCCTCCAGAGCAAAAAAGACAAACGTCCAGCTTTTGCTGCCACAGCAAAGGTGCCAGCGGGGAAAAGTGATGCTGGTCCTCATTGCCTCCTGGAACCTCTTCAAATGCCACAGACAATTTGGCCCTCTCTGCTTTCCTGCGGACTCCATCCTGAAAAGCACCTGTTTTCGCTTTCGGCAACCTCAGGAGAAAAAAGACAAACGTCCAGGTTTTCTAGCCACAGCAAAGGTGCCAGCGGGGAAAAGTAATGCTGGTTCTCACTGCCTCCTAGAACTCTTTCAAATGCCCCAGACAATTTGGCCCTCTCTGCTTTCCTGCGGACTCCATCCTCAAAAGCACCTGTTTTCGCTTTCGGCAGCCTCCAGCTCAAAAAAGACAAACGTCCAGCTTTTGCTGCCACAGCAAAGGTGCCAGCGGGGAAAAGTAATGCTGGTTCTCACTACCTCCTAGAACTCTTTCAAATGCCCCAGACAATTTGGCCCTCTCTGCTTTCCTGCGGACTCCATGCTCAAAAGCACCTGTTTTCGCTTTCGGCAGCCTCTGGAGCAAAAAAGACAAACGTCCAGCTTTTGCTGCCACAGCAAAGGTGCCAGCGGGGAAAAGTAATGCTGGTCCTCATTGCCTCCTGGAACCTCTTCAAATGCCACAGACAATTTGGCCCTCTCTGCTTTCCTGCGGACTCCATCCTCAAAAGCACCTGTTTTCGCTTTCGGCAACCTCAGGAGCAAAAAAGACAAACGTCCAGCTTTTGCTGCCACAGCAAAGGTGCTAGCGGGGAAAAGTTATGCTGGTCCTCATTGCCTCCTGGAACCTCTTCAAATGCTACAGACAATTTGGCCCTCTCTGCTTTCCTGCGGACTCCATCCTCAAAAGCACCTGTTTTCGCTTTCGGCAACCTCAGGAGCAAAAAAGACAAACGTCCAGCTTTTGCTGCCACAGCAAAGGTGCCAGCGGGGAAAAGTGATGCTGGTCCTCATTGCCTCCTGGAACCTGTTCAAATGCCACAGACAATTTGGCCCTCTCTGCTTTCCTGCGGACTGCATCCTCAAAAGCACCTCTTTTCGCTTTCGGGAGCCTCCAGAGCAAAAAAGACAAACGTCCAGGTTTTGCTGCCACAGCAAAGGTGCCAGCGGGGAAAAGTAATGCTGGTTCTCACTGCCTCCTGGAACCCTTTCAAATGCCCCAGACAATTTGGCCCTCTCTGCTTTCCTGCGGACTCCATCCTCAAAAGCACCTGTTTTCGCTTTCGGCAGCCTCCGGAGCAAAAAAGACAAACGTCCAGCTTTTGCTGCCACAGCAAAGGTGCCAGCGGGCAAAAGAAATGCTGGTTCTCACTGCCTTCTGGAACTCTTTCAAATGCCCCAGACAATTTGGCCCTCTCTGCTTTCCTGCGGACTGCATCCTCAAAAGCACCTGTTTTCGCTTTCGGCAGCCTCCGGAGCAAAAAAGACAAACGTCCAGCTTTTGCTGCCACAGCAAAGGTGCCAGCTAGGAAAAGTAATGCTGGTTCTCACTGCCTCCTGGAACCCTTTCAAATTTCACAGACAATTTGGCCCTCTCTGCTTTCCTGCGGACTCCATCCTCAAAAGCACCTGTTTTCGCTTTCGGCAGCCTCCAGAGCAAAAAAGACAAACTTCCAGCTTTTGCTGCCACAGCAAAGGTGCCAGCGGGGAAAAGTAATGCTGGTTCTCACTACCTCCTAGAACTCTTTCAAATGCCCCAGACCATTTGGCCCTCTCTGCTTTCCTGCGGACTCCATCCTCAAAAGCGCCTTTTTTCACTTTCGGCGCCCTCCGGTGGTAAAACACAAACGTCCAGCTTTTGCTGCCACAGCAAAGGTGCCATCGGGGAAAAGTAATGCTGGTCCTCATTGCCTCCTGGAACCCTTTCAAATGCCCCAGACAATTTGGCCCTCTCTGCTTTCCTGCGGACTCCATCCTCAAAAGCACCTGTTTTCGCTTACGGCATCCTCAGGAGCAAAAAAGACAAACGTCCAGCTTTTGCTGCCACAGCACAGGTGCCAGCCGGGAAAAGTAATGCTGCTTCTCACTGCCTCCTGGAACTCTTTCAAATGCCCCAGACAATTTGGCCCTCTCTGCTTTCCTGCGGACTTTATCCTCCAAAGCACCTGTTTTCACTTTCGGCATCCTCAGGAGCAAAAAAGACAAACGTCCAGCTTTTGCTGCCACAGCAGAGGTGCCAGCGGGGAAAAGTAATGCTGGTTCTCACTGCCTCCTGGAACCCTTTCAAATGCCCCAGACAATTTGGCCCTCTCTGCTTTCCTGCGGACTCCATCCTCAAAAGCACCTCTTTTCGCTTTCGGCAGCCTCCAGAGCAAAAAAGACAAACGTCCAGCTTTTGCTGCCACAGCAAAGGTGCCAGCGGGCAAAAGTAATGCTGGTTCTCACTGCCTCCTGGAACTCTTTCAAATGCCGCAGACAATTTGGCCCTCTCTGCTTTCCTGCGGACTGCATCTTCAAAAGCACCTGTTTTAGCTTTCGGCAGCCTCCGGAGCAAAAAAGACAAACGTCCAGCTTTTGCTGCCACAGCAAAGGTGCCAGCGGGGAAAAGTAATGCTGGTTCTCACTGCCTCCTGGAACCCTTTCAAATGCCCCAGACAATTTGGCCCTCTCTGCTTTCCTGCGGACTCCATCCTCAAAAGCACCTGTTTTCGCTTTCGGCATCCTCAGGAGCAAAAAAGACAAACGTCCAGGTTTTGCTGCCACAGCAAAGGTGCCAGCGGGGAAAAGTAATGCTGGTTCTCACTGCCTCCTGGAACCCTTTCAAATGCCCCAGACAATTTGGCCCTCTCTGCTTTCCTGCAGACTCCATCCTCAAAAGCACCTGTTTTCGCTTTCGGGAGCCTCCAGAGCAAAAAAGACAAACGTCCAGCTTTTGCTGCCACAGCAAAGGTGCCAGCGGGGAAAAGTGATGCTGGTCCTCATTGCCTCCTGGAACCTCTTCAAATGCCACAGACAATTTGGCCCTCTCTGCTTTCCTGCGGACTCCATCCTGAAAAGCACCTGTTTTCGCTTTCGGCAACCTCAGGAGAAAAAAGACAAACGTCCAGGTTTTCTAGCCACAGCAAAGGTGCCAGCGGGGAAAAGTAATGCTGGTTCTCACTGCCTCCTGGAACCTCTTCAAATGCCCCAGACAATTTGGCCCTCTCTGCTTTCCTGCGGACTGCATCCTCAAAAGCACCTGTTTTCGCTTTCGGCAGCCTCCGGAGCAAAAAAGACAAACGTCCAGCTTTTGCTGCCACAGCAAAGGTGCCAGCGGGGAAAAGTAATGCTGGTTCTCACTGCCTCCTGGAACCCTTTCAAATGCCCCAGACAATTTGGCCCTCTCTGCTTTCCTGCGGACTCCATCCTCAAAAGCACCTTTTTTCGCTTTCAGCATCCTCAGGAGCAAAAAAGACAAACGTCCAGCTTTTGCTGCCACAGCAAAGGTGCCAGTGGCGAAAAGTAATGCTGGTTCTCACTGCCTCCTGGAACCCTTTCAAATGCCCCAGACAATTTGGCCCTCTCTGCTTTCCTGCGGACTCCATCCTCAAAAGCACCTCTTTTCGCTTTCGGCAGCCTCCAGAGCAAAAAAGACAAACGTCCAGCTTTTGCTGCCACAACAAAGGTGCCAGCCGGGAAAAGTAATGCTGGTTCTCACTGCCTCCTGGAACTCTTTCAAATGCCACAGACAATTTGGCCCTCTCTGCTTTCCTGCGGACTCCATCCTCAAAAGTACCTGTTTTCGCTTTCGGCATCCTCAGGAGCAAAAAAGACAAATGTCCAGCTTTTGCTGCCACAGCAAAGGTGCCAGCGGGCAAAAGTAATGCTGGTTCTCACTGCCTCCTGGAACCCTTTCAAATGCCCCAGACAATTTGGCCCTCTCTGCTTTCCTGCGGACTCCATCCTCAAAAGCACCTCTTTTCGCTTTCGGCAGCCTCCAGAGCAAAAAAGACAAACGTCCAGCTTTTGCTGCCACAGCAGAGGTGCCAGCGGGGAAAAGTAATGCTGGTTCTCACTGCCTCCTGGAACCCTTTCAAATGCCCCAGACAATTTGGCCCTCTCTGCTTTCCTGCGGACTCCATGCTCAAAAGCACCTGTTTTCGCTTTCGGCAGCCTCTGGAGCAAAAAAGACAAACGTCCAGCTTTTGCTGCCACAGCAAAGGTGCCAGCGGGGAAAAGTAATGCTGGTCCTCATTGCCTCCTGGAACCTCTTCAAATGCCACAGACAATTTGGCCCTCTCTGCTTTCCTGCGGACTCCATCCTCAAAAGCACCTGTTTTCGCTTTCGGCAACCTCAGGAGCAAAAAAGACAAACGTCCAGCTTTTGCTGCCACAGCAAAGGTGCTAGCGGGGAAAAGTTATGCTGGTCCTCATTGCCTCCTGGAACCTCTTCAAATGCCACAGACAATTTGGCCCTCTCTGCTTTCCTGCGGACTCCATCCTCAAAAGCACCTGTTTTCGCTTTCGGCAACCTCAGGAGCAAAAAAGACAAACGTCCAGCTTTTGCTGCCACAGCAAAGGTGCCAGCGGGGAAAAGTGATGCTGGTCCTCATTGCCTCCTGGAACCTCTTCAAATGCCACAGACAATTTGGCCCTCTCTGCTTTCCTGCGGACTGCATCCTCAAAAGCACCTGTTTTCGCTTTCGGCAGCCTCCGGAGCAAAAAAGACAAACGTCCAGCTTTTGCTGCCACAGCAAAGGTGCCAGCGGGGAAAAGTAATGCTGGTTCTCACTGCCTCCTGGAACCCTTTCAAATGCCCCAGACTATTTGGCCCTCTCTGCTTTCCTGCGGACTCCATCCTCAAAAGCACCTCTTTTCGCTTTCGGCAGCCTCCAGAGCAAAAAAGACAAACGTCCAGCTTTTGCTGCCACAGCAAAGGTGCCAGCGGGGAAAAGTGATGCTGGCCCTCATTGCCTCCTGGAACCTCTTCAAATGCCACAGACAATTTGGCCCTCTCTGCTTTCCTGCGGACTCCATCCTCAAAAGCACCTGTTTTGGCTTTTGGCAACGTCAGGAGCAAAAAAGACAAACGTCCAGGTTTTCCTGCCACAGCAAAGGTGCAAGCGGGCAAAAGTAATGCTGGTTCTCACTGCCTCCTGGAACCCTTTCAAATGCCCCAGACAATTTGGCCCTCTCTGCTTTCCTGCGGACTCCATCCTCAAAAGCACCTGTTTTCGCTTTGGGCAGCCTCCGGAGCAAAAAAGACAAACGTCCAGCTTTTGCTGCCACAGCAAAGGTGCCAGCGGGCAAAAGTAATGCTGGTTCTCACTGCCTCCTGGAACTCTTTCAAATGCCGCAGACAATTTGGCCCTCTCTGCTTTCCTGCGGACTGCATCCTCAAAAGCACCTGTTTTAGCTTTCGGCAGCCTCCGGAGCAAAAAAGACAAACGTCCAGCTTTTGCTGCCACAGCAAAGGTGCCAGCGGGCAAAAGTAATGCTGATTCTCACTGCCTCCTGGAACTCTTTCAAATGCCACAGACAATTTGGCCCTCTCTGCTTTCCTGCGGACTCCATCCTCAAAAGCACCTGTTTTCGCTTTCGACAGCCTCAGGAGCAAAAAAGACAAACGTCCAGCTTTTGCTGCCACAGCAAAGGTGCCAGCGGGGAAAAGTAATGCTGGTCCTCACTGCCTCCTGGAACCCTTTCAAATGCCCCAGACAATTTGGCCCTCTCTGCTTTCCTGCAGACTCCATCCTCAAAAGCACCTCTTTTCGCTTTCGGGAGCCTCCAGAGCAAAAAAGACAAACGTCCAGCTTTTGCTGCCACAGCAAAGGTGCCAGCGGGGAAAAGTGATGCTGGTCCTCATTGCCTCCTGGAACCTCTTCAAATGCCACAGACAATTTGGCCCTCTCTGCTTTCCTGCGGACTCCATCCTCAAAAGCACCTGTTTTCGCTTTCGGCAACCTCAGGAGAAAAAAGACAAACGTCCAGGTTTTCTAGCCACAGCAAAGGTGCCAGCGGGGAAAAGTAATGCTGGTTCTCACTGCCTCCTGGAACCTCTTCAAATGCCCCAGACAATTTGGCCCTCTCTGCTTTCCTGCGGACTGCATCCTCAAAAGCACCTGTTTTCGCTTTCGGCAGCCTCCGGAGCAAAAAAGACAAACGTCCAGCTTTTGCTGCCACAGCAAAGGTGCCAGCGGGGAAAAGTAATGCTGGTTCTCACTGCCTCCTGGAACCCTTTCAAATGCCCCAGACAATTTGGCCCTCTCTGCTTTCCTGCGGACTCCATCCTCAAAAGCACCTGTTTTCGCTTTCGGCAGCCTCAGGAGCAAAAAAGACAAACGTCCAGCTTTTGCTGCCACAGCAAAGGTGCCAGCGGAAAAAAGTAATGCTGGTCCTCATTGCCTCCTGGAACCTCTTCAAATGCAACAGACAATTTGGCCCTCTCTGCTTTCCTGCGGACTCCATCCTCAAAAGCACCTGTTTTCGCTTTCGGCAACCTCAGGAGAAAAAAGACAAACGTCCAACTTTTGCTGCCACAGCAGAGGTGCCAGCGGGGAAAAGTAATGCTGGTTCTCACTGCCTCCTGGAACCCTTTCAAATGCCCCAGACAATTTGGCCCTCTCTGCTTTCCTGCGGACTCCATCCTCAAAAGCACTTGTTTTCGCTTTCGGCAGCCTCCAGAGCAAAAAAGACAAACTTCCAGCTTTTGCTGCCACAGCAAAGGTGCCAGCGGGGAAAAGTAATGCTGGTTCTCACTACCTCCTAGAACTCTTTCAAATGCCCCAGACAATTTGGCCCTCTCTGCTTTCCTGCGGACTCCATGCTCAAAAGCACCTGTTTTCGCTTTCGGCAGCCTCCGGAGCAAAAAAGACAAACGTCCAGCTTTTGCTGCCACAGCAAAGGTGCCAGCGGGGAAAAGTAATGCTGGTTCTCACTGCGTCCTGGAACCTCTTCAAATGCCACAGACAATTTGGCCCTCTCTGCTTTCCTGCGGACTCCATCCTCAAAAGCACCTGTTTTCGCTTTCGGCAACCTCAGGAGCAAAAAAGACAAACGTCCAGCTTTTGCTGCCACAGCAAAGGTGCCAGCGGGGAAAAGTAATGCTGGTTCTCACTGCCTCCTGGAACCCTTTCAAATGCCCCAGACAATTTGGCCCTCTCTGCTTTCCTGCGGACTCCATCCTCAAAAGCACCTGTTTTCGCTTTCGGCAGCCTCCGGAGCAAAAAAGACAAACGTCCAGCTTTTGCTGCCACAGCAAAGGTGCCAGCGGGGAAAATTAATGCTGGTCCTCATTGCCTCCTGGAACCTCTTCAAATGCCACAGACAATTTGGCCCTCTCTGCTTTCCTGCGGACTCCATCCTCAAAAGCACCTGTTTTGGCTTTCGGCAACGTCAGGAGCAAAAAAGACAAACGTCCAGGTTTTCCTGCCACAGCAAAGGTGCCAGCGGGCAAAAGTAATGCTGGTTCTCACTGCCTCCTGGAACCCTTTCAAATGCCCCAGACAATTTGGCCCTCTCTGCTTTCCTGCGGACTCCATCCTCAAAAGCACCTGTTTTCGCTTTGGGCAGCCTCCGGAGCAAAAGAGACAAACGTCCAGCTTTTGCTGCCACAGCAAAGGTGCCAGCGGGCAAAAGTAATGCTGGTTCTCACTGCCTCCTGGAACTCTTTCAAATGCCACAGACAATTTGGCCCTCTCTGCTTTCCTGCGGACTCCATCCTCAAAAGCACCTGTTTTCGCTTTCGGCATCCTCAGGAGCAAAAAAGACAAACGTCCAGCTTTTGCTGCCACAGCAGAGGTGCCAGCGGGGAAAAGTAATGCTGGTTCTCACTGCCTCCTGGAACCCTTTCAAATGCCCCAGACAATTTGGCCCTCTCTGCTTTCCTGCGGACTCCATCCACAAAGGCACCTGTTTTCGCTTTCGGCAGCCTCCAGAGCAAAAAAGACAAACGTCCAGCTTTTGCTGCCACAGCAAAGGTGCCAGCGGGCAAAAGTAATGCTGGTTCTCACCACCTCCTAGAACTCTTTAAAATGCCCCAGACAATTTGGCCCTCTCTGCTTTCCTGCGGACTGCATCTTCAAAAGCACCTGTTTTCGCTTTCGGCAACCTCCGGAGCAAAAAAGACAAACGTCCAGCTTTTGCTGCCACAGCAAAGGTGCCAGCGGGGAAAAGTAATGCTGGTTCTCACTGCCTCCTGGAACCCTTTCAAATGCCCCAGACAATTTGGCCCTCTCTGCTTTCCTGCGGACTCCATCCTCAAAAGCACCTGTTTTCACTTTCGGCATCCTCAGGAGCAATAAAGACAAACGTCCAGGTTTTGCTGCCACAGCAAAGGTGCCAGCGGGGAAAAGTAATGCTGGTTCTCACTGCCTCCTGGAACCCTTTCAAATGCCCCAGACAATTTGGCCCTCTCTGCTTTCCTGCAGACTCCATCCTCAAAAGCACCTCTTTTCGCTTTCGGCAGCCTCCAGAGCAAAAAAGACAAACGTCCAGCTTTTGCTGCCACAGCAAAGGTGCCAGCGGGGAAAAGTGATGCTGGTCCTCATTGCCTCCTGGAACCTCTTCAAATGCCACAGACAATTTGGCCCTCTCTGCTTTCCTGCGGACTCCATCCTGAAAAGCACCTGTTTTCGCTTTCGGCAACCTCAGGAGAAAAAAGACAAACGTCCAGGTTTTCTAGCCACAGCAAAGGTGCCAGCGGGGAAAAGTAATGCTGGTTCTCACTGCCTCCTGGAACCTCTTCAAATGCCCCAGACAATTTGGCACTCTCTGCTTTCCTGCGGACTGCATCCTCAAAAGCACCTGTTTTCGCTTTCGGCAGCCTCCGGAGCAAAAAAGACAAACGTCCAGCTTTTGCTGCCACAGCAAAGGTGCCAGCGGGGAAAAGTAATGCTGGTTCTCACTGCCTCCTGGAACCCTTTCAAATGCCCCAGACAATTTGGCCCTCTCTGCTTTCCTGCAGACTCCATCCTCAAAAGCACCTCTTTTCGCTTTCGGGAGCCTCCAGAGCAAAAAAGACAAACGTCCAGCTTTTGCTGCCACAGCAAAGGTGCCAGCGGGGAAAAGTGATGCTGGTCCTCATTGCCTCCTGGAACCTCTTCAAATGCCACAGACAATTTGGCCCTCTCTGCTTTCCTGCGGACTCCATCCTCAAAAGCACCTGTTTTCGCTTTCGGCAACCTAAGGAGAAAAAAGACAAACGTCCAGCTTTTGCTGCCACAGCAAAGGTGCCAGCGGGGAAAAGTAATGCTGGTTCTCACTGCCTCCTGGAACCTCTTCAAATGCCCCAGACAATTTGGCCCTCTCTGCTTTCCTGCGGACTGCATCCTCAAAAGCACCTGTTTTCGCTTTCGGCAGCCTCCGGAGCAAAAAAGACAAACGTCCAGCTTTTGCTGCCACAGCAAAGGTGCCAGCGGGGAAAAGTAATGCTGGTTCTCACTGCCTCCTGGAACCCTTTCAAATGCCCCAGACAATTTGGCCCTCTCTGCTTTCCTGCGGACTCCATCCTCAAAAGCACCTTTTTTCGCTTTCAGCATCCTCAGGAGCAAAAAAGACAAACGTCCAGCTTTTGCTGCCACAGCAGAGGTGCCAGCGGGGAAAAGTAATGCTGGTTCTCACTGCCTCCTGGAACCCTTTCAAATGCCCCAGACAATTTGGCCCTCTCTGCTTTCCTGCGGACTCCATCCTCAAAAGCACCTCTTTTCGCTTTCGGCAGCCTCCAGAGCAAAAAAGACAAACGTCCAGCTTTTGCTGCCACAACAAAGGTGCCAGCCGGGAAAAGTAATGCTGGTTCTCACTGCCTCCTGGAACTCTTTCAAATGCCACAGACAATTTGGCCCTCTCTGCTTTCCTGCGGACTCCATCCTCAAAAGTACCTGTTTTCGCTTTCGGCATCCTCAGGAGCAAAAAAGACAAATGTCCAGCTTTTGCTGCCACAGCAAAGGTGCCAGCGGGCAAAAGTAATGCTGGTTCTCACTGCCTCCTGGAACCCTTTCAAATGCCCCAGACAATTTGGCCCTCTCTGCTTTCCTGCGGACTCCATCCTCAAAAGCACCTCTTTTCGCTTTCGGCAGCCTCCGGAGCAAAAAAGACAAACGTCCAGCTTTTGCTGCCACAGCAGAGGTGCCAGCGGGGAAAAGTATTGCTGGTTCTCACTGCCTCCTGGAACCCTTTCAAATGCCCCAGACAATTTGGCCCTCTCTGCTTTCCTCCGGACTCCATCCTCAAAAGCACCTGTTTTCGCTTTCGGCAGCCTCCAGCTCAAAAAAGACAAACGTCCAGCTTTTGCTGCCACAGCAAAGGTGCCAGCGGGGAAAAGTAATGCTGGTTCTCACTACCTCCTAGAACTCTTTCAAATGCCCCAGACAATTTGGCCCTCTCTGCTTTCCTGCGGACTCCATCCTCAAAAGCACCTCTTTTCGCTTTCGGCAGCCTCTGGAGCAAAAAAGACAAACGTCCAGCTTTTGCTGCCACAGCAAAGGTGCCAGCGGGGAAAAGTAATGCTGGTCCTCATTGCCTCCTGGAACCTCTTCAAATGCCACAGACAATTTGGCCCTCTCTGCTTTCCTGCGGACTCCATCCTCAAAAGCACCTGTTTTCGCTTTCGGCAACCTCAGGAGCAAAAAAGACAAACGTCCAGCTTTTGCTGCCACAGCAAAGGTGCTAGCGGGGAAAAGTTATGCTGGTCCTCATTGCCTCCTGGAACCTCTTCAAATGCTACAGACAATTTGGCCCTCTCTGCTTTCCTGCGGACTCCATCCTCAAAAGCACCTGTTTTCGCTTTCGGCAACCTCAGGAGCAAAAAAGACAAACGTCCAGCTTTTGCTGCCACAGCTAAGGTGCCAGCGGGGAAAAGTGATGCTGGTCCTCATTGCCTCCTGGAACCTCTTCAAATGCCACAGACAATTTGGCCCTCTCTGCTTTCCTGCGGACTCCATCCTCAAAAGCACCTGTTTTCGCTTTCGGCAGACTCCGGAGCAAAAAAGACAAACGTCCAGCTTTTGCTGCCACAGCAAAGGTGCCATCGGGGAAAAGTAATGCTGGTTCTCACTGCCTCCTGGAACCCTTTCAAATGCCCCAGACTATTTGGCCCTCTCTGCTTTCCTGCGGACTCCATCCTCAAAAGCACCTCTTTTCGCTTTCGGCAGCCTCCAGAGCAAAAAAGACAAATGTCCAGCTTTTGCTGCCACAGCAAAGGTGCCATCCGGGAAAAGTAATGCTGGTTCTCACTGCCTCCTGGAACTCTTTCAAATGCCACAGACAATTTGGCCCTCTCTGCTTTCCTGCGGACTCCATCCTCAAAAGCACCTGTTTTCGCTTTCGGCAGCCTCAGGAGCAAAAAAGACAAACGTCCAGCTTTTGCTGCCACAGCAAAGGTGCCAGCGGGGAAAAGTAATGCTGGTCCTCATTGCCTCCTGGAACCTCTTCAAATGCCACAGACAATTTGGCCCTCTCTGCTTTCCTGCGGACTCCATCCTCAAAAGCACCTGTTTTCGCTTTCGGCAACCTCAGGAGCAAAAAAGACAAACGTCCAGCTTTTGCTGCCACAGCAGAGGTGCCAGCGGGGAAAAGTAATGCTGGTTCTCACTGCCTCCTGGAACCCTTTCAAATGCCCCAGACAATTTGGCCCTCTCTGCTTTCCTGCGGACTCCATCCTCAAAAGCACCTGTTTTCGCTTTCGGCAGCCTCCAGAGCAAAAAAGACAAACGTCCAGCTTTTGCTGCCACAGCAAAGGTGCCAGCGGGGAAAAGTAATGCTGGTTCTCACTACCTCCTAGAACTCTTTCAAATGCCCCAGACCATTTGGCCCTCTCTGCTTTCCTGCGGACTCCATCCTCAAAAGCGCCTTTTTTCACTTTCGGCGCCCTCCGGTGGTAAAACACAAACGTCCAGCTTTTGCTGCCACAGCAAAGGTGCCATCGGGGAAAAGTAATGCTGGTCCTCATTGCCTCCTGGAACCCTTTCAAATGCCCCAGACAATTTGGCCCTCTCTGCTTTCCTGCGGACTCCATCCTCAAAAGCACCTGTTTTCGCTTACGGCATCCTCAGGAGCAAAAAAGACAAACGTCCAGCTTTTGCTGCCACAGCAGAGGTGCCAGCGGGGAAAAGTAATGCTGGTTCTCACTGCCTCCTGGAACCCTTTCAAATGCCCCAGACAATTTGGCCCTCTCTGCTTTCCTGCGGACTCCATCCTCAAAAGCACCTCTTTTCGCTTTCGGCAGCCTCCAGAACAAAAAAGACAAACGTCCAGCTTTTGCTGCCACAGCAAAGGTGCCAGCGGGCAAAAGTAATGCTGGTTCTCACTGCCTCCTGGAACTCTTTCAGATGCCGCAGACAATTTGGCCCTCTCTGCTTTCCTGCGGACTGCATCTTCAAAAGCACCTGTTTTAGCTTTCGGCAGCCTCCGGAGCAAAAAAGACAAACGTCCAGGTTTTGCTGCCACAGCAAAGGTGCCAGCGGGGAAAAGTAATGCTGGTTCTCACTGCCTCCTGGAACCCTTTCAAATGCCCCAGACAATTTGGCCCTCTCTGCTTTCCTGCGGACTCCATCCTCAAAAGCACCTGTTTTCACTTTCGGCATCCTCAGGAGCAAAAAAGACAAACGTCCAGGTTTTGCTGCCACAGCAAAGGTGCCAGCGGGGAAAAGTAATGCTGGTTCTCACTGCCTCCTGGAACCCTTTCAAATGCCCCAGACAATTTGGCCCTCTCTGCTTTCCTGCAGACTCCATCCTCAAAAGCACCTCTTTTCGCTTTCGGCAGCCTCCAGAGCAAAAAAGACAAACGTCCAGCTTTTGCTGCCACAGCAAAGGTGCCAGCGGGGAAAAGTGATGCTGGTCCTCATTGCCTCCTGGAACCTCTTCAAATGCCACAGACAATTTGGCCCTCTCTGCTTTCCTGCGGACTCCATCCTGAAAAGCACCTGTTTTCGCTTTCGGCAACCTCAGGAGAAAAAAGACAAACGTCCAGGTTTTCTAGCCACAGCAAAGGTGCCAGCGGGGAAAAGTAATGCTGGTTCTCACTGCCTCCTGGAACCTCTTCAAATGCCACAGACAATTTGGCCCTCTCTGCTTTCCTGCGGACTGCATCCTCAAAAGCACCTGTTTTCGCTTTCGGCAGCCTCCGGAGCAAAAAAGACAAACGTCCAGCTTTTGCTGCCACAGCAAAGGTGCCAGCGGGGAAAAGTAATGCTGGTTCTCACTGCCTCCTGGAACCCTTTCAAATGCCCCAGACAATTTGGCCCTCTCTGCTTTCCTGCGGACTCCATCCTCAAAAGCACCTTTTTTCGCTTTCAGCATCCTCAGGAGCAAAAAAGACAAACGTCCAGCTTTTGCTGCCACAGCAAAGGTGCCAGTGGCGAAAAGTAATGCTGGTTCTCACTGCCTCCTGGAACCCTTTCAAATGCCCCAGACAATTTGGCCCTCTCTGCTTTCCTGCGGACTCCATCCTCAAAAGCACCTCTTTTCGCTTTCGGCAGCCTCCAGAGCAAAAAAGACAAACGTCCAGCTTTTGCTGCCACAACAAAGGTGCCAGCCGGGAAAAGTAATGCTGGTTCTCACTGCCTCCTGGAACTCTTTCAAATGCCACAGACAATTTGGCCCTCTCTGCTTTCCTGCGGACTCCATCCTCAAAAGTACCTGTTTTCTCTTTCGGCATCCTCAGGAGCAAAAAAGACAAATGTCCAGCTTTTGCTGCCACAGCAAAGGTGCCAGCGGGCAAAAGTAATGCTGGTTCTCACTGCCTCCTGGAACCCTTTCAAATGCCCCAGACAATTTGGCCCTCTCTGCTTTCCTGCGGACTCCATCCTCAAAAGCACCTCTTTTCGCTTTCGGCAGCCTCCGGAGCAAAAAAGACAAACGTCCAGCTTTTCTGCCACAGCAGAGGTGCCAGCGGGGAAAAGTAATGCTGGTTCTCACTGCCTCCTGGAACCCTTTCAAATGCCCCAGACAATTTGGCCCTCTCTGCTTTCCTGCGGACTCCATCCTCAAAAGCACCTGTTTTCGCTTTCGGCAGCCTCCAGCTCAAAAAAGACAAACGTCCAGCTTTTGCTGCCACAGCAAAGGTGCCAGCGGGGAAAAGTAATGCTGGTTCTCACTACCTCCTAGAACTCTTTCAAATGCCCCAGACAATTTGGCCCTCTCTGCTTTCCTGCGGACTCCATGCTCAAAAGCACCTGTTTTCGCTTTCGGCAGCCTCTGGAGCAAAAAAGACAAACGTCCAGCTTTTGCTGCCACAGCAAAGGTGCCAGCGGGGAAAAGTAATGCTGGTCCTCATTGCCTCCTGGAACCTCTTCAAATGCCACAGACAATTTGGCCCTCTCTGCTTTCCTGCGGACTCCATCCTCAAAAGCACCTGTTTTCGCTTTCGGCAACCTCAGGAGCAAAAAAGACAAATGTCCAGCTTTTGCTGCCACAGCAAAGGTGCTAGCGGGGAAAAGTTATGCTGGTCCTCATTGCCTCCTGGAACCTCTTCAAATGCTACAGACAATTTGGCCCTCTCTGCTTTCCTGCGGACTCCATCCTCAAAAGCACCTGTTTTCGCTTTCGGCAACCTCAGGAGCAAAAAAGACAAACGTCCAGCTTTTGCTGCCACAGCAAAGGTGCCAGCGGGGAAAAGTGATGCTGGTCCTCATTGCCTCCTGGAACCTCTTCAAATGCCACAGACAATTTGGCCCTCTCTGCTTTCCTGCGGACTGCATCCTCAAAAGCACCTGTTTTCGCTTTCGGCAGCCTCCGGAGCAAAAAAGACAAACGTCCAGCTTTTGCTGCCACAGCAAAGGTGCCAGCGGGGAAAAGTAATGCTGGTTCTCACTGCCTCCTGGAACCCTTTCAAATGCCCCAGACTATTTGGCCCTCTCTGCTTTCCTGCGGACTCCATCCTCAAAAGCACCTCTTTTCGCTTTCGGCAGCCTCCAGAGCAAAAAAGACAAACGTCCAGCTTTTGCTGCCACAGCAAAGGTGCCATCCGGGAAAAGTAATGCTGGTTCTCACTGCCTCCTGGAACTCTTTCAAATGCCCCAGACCATTTGGCCCTCTCTGCTTTCCTGCGGACTCCATCCACAAAAGAACCTGTTTTCGCTTTCGGCAGCCTCAGGAGCAAAAAAGACAAACGTCCAGCTTTTGCTGCCACAGCAAAGGTGCCAGCGGGGAAAAGTAATGCTGGTCCTCATTGCCTCCTGGAACCTCTTCAAATGCCACAGACAATTTGGCCCTCTCTGCTTTCCTGCGGACTCCATCCTCAAAAGCACCTGTTTTCGCTTTCGGCAACCTCAGGAGCAAAAAAGACAAACGTCCAGCTTTTGCTGCCACAGCAGAGGTGCCAGCGGGGAAAAGTAATGCTGGTTCTCACTGCCTCCTGGAACCCTTTCAAATGCCCCAGACAATTTGGCCCTCTCTGCTTTCCTGCGGACTCCATCCTCAAAAGCACCTGTTTTCGCTTTCGGCAGCCTCCAGAGCAAAAAAGACAAACTTCCAGCTTTTGCTGCCACAGCAAAGGTGCCAGTGGGGAAAAGTAATGCTGGTTCTCACTACCTCCTAGAACTCTTTCAAATGCCCCAGACCATTTGGCCCTCTCTGCTTTCCTGCGGACTCCATCCTCAAAAGCGCCTTTTTTCACTTTCGGCGCCCTCCGGTGGTAAAACACAAACGTCCAGCTTTTGCTGCCACAGCAAAGGTGCCATCGGGGAAAAGTAATGCTGGTCCTCATTGCCTCCTGGAACCCTTTCAAATGCCCCAGACAATTTGGCCCTCTCTGCTTTCCTGCGGACTCCATCCTCAAAAGCACCTGTTTTCGCTTACGGCATCCTCAGGAGCAAAAAAGACAAACGTCCAGCTTTTGCTGCCACAGCACAGGTGCCAGCCGGGAAAAGTAATGCTGCTTCTCACTGCCTCCTGGAACTCTTTCAAATGCCCCAGACAATTTGGCCCTCTCTGTTTTCCTGCGGACTTTATCCTCCAAAGCACCTGTTTTCACTTTCGGCATCCTCAGGAGCAAAAAAGACAAACGTCCAGCTTTTGCTGCCACAGCAGAGGTGCCAGCGGGGAAAAGTAATGCTGGTTCTCACTGCCTCCTGGAACCCTTTCAAATGCCCCAGACAATTTGGCCCTCTCTGCTTTCCTGCGGACTCCATCCTCAAAAGCACCTCTTTTCGCTTTCGGCAGCCTCCAGAGCAAAAAAGACAAACGTCCAGCTTTTGCTGCCACAGCAAAGGTGCCAGCGGGGAAAAGTAATGCTGGTTCTCACTACCTCCTAGAACTCTTTCAAATGCCCCAGACAATTTGGCCCTCTCTGCTTTCCTGCGGACTCCATGCTCAAAAGCACCTGTTTTCGCTTTCGGCAGCCTCCGGAGCAAAAAAGACAAACGTCCAGCTTTTGCTGCCACAGCAAAGGTGCCAGCGGGGAAAAGTAATGCTGGTCCTCATTGCCTCCTGGAACCTCTTCAAATGCCACAGACAATTTGGCCCTCTCTGCTTTCCTGCGGACTCCATCCTCAAAAGCACCTGTTTTCGCTTTCGGCAACCTCAGGAGCAAAAAAGACAAACGTCCAGCTTTTGCTGCCACAGCAAAGGTGCCAGCGGGGAAAAGTAATGCTGGTTCTCACTGCCTCCTGGAACCTCTTCAAATGCCCCAGACTATTTGGCCCTCTCTGCTTTCCTGCGGACTCCATCCTCAAAAGCACCTGTTTTCATTTTCGGCAGCCTCCGGAGCAAAAAAAATAAACGTCCAGCTTTTGCTGCCACAGCAAAGGTGCCAGCGGGGAAAAGTAATGCTTGTTCTCACTACCTCCTGGAACTCTTTCAAATGCCACAGACAATTTGGCCCTCTCTGCTTTCCTGCGGACTCCATCCTCAAAAGCACCTGTTTTCGCTTTCGGCAGCCTCCAGAGCAAAAAAGACAAACGTCCAGCTTTTGCTGCCACAGCAAAGGTGCCAGCGGGGAAAAGTGATGCTGGTCCTCATTGCCTCCTGGAACCTCTTCAAATGCCACAGACAATTTGGCCCTCTCTGCTTTCCTGCGGACTCCATCCTCAAAAGCACCTGTTTTCGCTTTCGGCAACCTCAGGAGCAAAAAAGACAAACGTCCAGGTTTTCCTGCCACAGCAAAGGTGCCAGCGGGCAAAAGTAATGCTGGTTCTCACTGCCTCCTGGAACCCTTTCAAATGCCCCAGACAATTTGGCCCTCTCTGCTTTCCTGCGGACTCCATCCTCAAAAGCACCTGTTTCGCTTTCGGCAGCCTCCGGAGCAAAAAAGACAAACGTCCAGCTTTTGCTGCCACAGCAAAGGTGCCAGCGGGGAAAAGTGATGCTGGTCCTCATTGCCTCCTGGAACCTCTTCAAATGCCACAGACAATTTGGCCCTCTCTGCTTTCCTGCGGACTCCATCCTCAAAAGCACCTGTTTTCGCTTTCGGCAACCTCAGGAGCAAAAAAGACAAACGTCCAGGTTTTCCTGCCACAGCAAAGGTGCCAGCGGGCAAAAGTAATGCTGGTTCTCACTGCCTCCTGGAACCCTTTCAAATGCCCCAGACAATTTGGCCCTCTCTGCTTTCCTGCGGACTCCATCCTCAAAAGCACCTGTTTTCGCTTTCGGCAGCCTCCGGAGCAAAAAAGACAAACGTCCAGCTTTTGCTGCCACAGCAAAGGTGCCATCCGGGAAAAGTAATGCTGGTTCTCACTGCCTCCTGGAACTCTTTCAAATGCCACAGACAATTTGGCCCTCTCTGCTTTCCTGCGGACTCCATCCTCAAAAGAACCTGTTTTCGCTTTCGGCAGCCTCCGGAGCAAAAAAGACAAACGTCCAGGTTTTGCTGCCACAGCAAAGGTGCCAGCGGGCAAAAGTAATGCTGGTTCTAACTGCCTCCTGGAACTCTTTCAAATGCCCCAGACAATTTGGCCCTCTCTGCTTTCCTGCGGACTGCATCCTCAAAAGCACCTGTTTTCGCTTTCGGCAGCCTCCGGAGCAAAAAAGACAAACGTCCAGCTTTTGCTGCCACAGCAAAGGTGCCATCCGGGAAAAGTAATGCTGGTTCTCATTGCCTCCTGGAACCTCTTCAAATGCCACAGACAATTTGGCCCTCTCTGCTTTCCTGCGGACTCCATCCTCAAAAGCACCTGTTTTCGCTTTCGGCAACCTCAGGAGCAAAAAAGACAAACGTCCAGCTTTTGCTGCCACAGCAAAGGTGCCAGCGGGGAAAAGTGATGCTGGTCCTCATTGCCTCCTGGAACCGCTTCAAATGCCCCAGACAATTTGGCCCTCTCTGCTTTCCTGCGGACTCCATCCTCAAACGCACCTGTTTTCGCTTTCGGCAACCTCAGGAGCAAAAAAGACAAACGTCCAGGTTTTGCTGCCACAGCAAAGGTGCCAGCGGGCAAAAGTAATGCTGGTTCTCACTGCCTCCTGGAACCTCTTCAAATGCCACAAACAATTTGGCCCTCTCTGCTTTCCTGCGGACTCCATCCTCAAAAGCACCTGTTTTCGCTTTCGGCAACCTCAGGAGCAAAAAAGACAAACGTCCAGGTTTTCCTGCCACAGCAAAGGTGCCAGCGGGCAAAAGTAATGCTGGTTCTCACTGCCTCCTGGAACCCTTTCAAATGCCCCAGACAATTTGGCCCTCTCTGCTTTCCTGCGGACTCCATCCTCAAAAGCACCTGTTTTCGCTTTCGGCAGCCTCCGGAGCAAAAAAGACAAACGTCCAGCTTTTGCTGCCACAGCAAAGGTGCCAGCCGGGAAAAGTAATGCTGGTTCTCACTGCCTCCTGGAACTCTTTCAAATGCCCCAGACAATTTGGCCCTCTCTGCTTTCCTGCGGACTGCATCCTCAAAAGCACCTGTTTTCGCTTTCGGCAGCCTCAGGAGCAAAAAAGACAAACGTCCAGCTTTTGCTGCCACAGCAGCAAAGGTGCCAGCCGGGAAAAGTAATGCTGGTTCTCACTGCCTCCTGGAACTCTTTCAAATGCCCCAGACAATTTGGCCCTCTCTGCTTTCCTGCGGACTCCATCCTCAAAAGCACCTGTTTTCGCTTTCGGCAGCCTCAGGAGCAAAAAAGACAAACGTCCAGCTTTTGCTGCCACAGCAAAGGTGCCAGCGGGGAAAAGTAATGCTGGTCCTCATTGCCTCCTGGAACCTCTTCAAATGCCACAGACAATTTGGCCCTCTCTGCTTTCCTGCGGACTCCATCCTCAAAAGCACCTGTTTTCGCTTTCGGCAACCTCAGGAGCAAAAAAGACAAACGTCCAGCTTTTGCTGCCACAGCAAAGGTGCCAGCTAGGAAAAGTAATGCTGGTCCTCATTGCCTCCTGGAACCTCTTCAAATGCCACAGACAATTTGGCCCTCTCTGCTTTCCTGCGGACTGCATCCTCAAAAGCACCTGTTTTCGCTTTCGGCAGCCTCAGGAGCAAAAAAGACAAACGTCCAGCTTTTGCTGCCACAGCAGCAAAGGTGCCAGCCGGGAAAAGTAATGCTGGTTCTCACTGCCTCCTGGAACTCTTTCAAATGCCCCAGACAATTTGGCCCTCTCTGCTTTCCTGCGGACTCCATCCTCAAAAGCACCTGTTTTCGCTTTCAGCAGCCTCAGGAGCAAAAAAGACAAACGTCCAGCTTTTGCTGCCACAGCAAAGGTGCCAGCGGGGAAAAGTAATGCTGGTCCTCATTGCCTCCTGGAACCTCTTCAAATGCCACAGACAATTTGGCCCTCTCTGCTTTCCTGCGGACTCCATCCTCAAAAGCACCTGTTTTCGCTTTTGGCAACCTCAGGAGCAAAAAAGACAAACGTCCAGCTTTTGCTGCCACAGCAAAGGTGCCAGCTAGGAAAAGTAATGCTGGTCCTCATTGCCTCCTGGAACCTCTTCAAATGCCACAGACAATTTGGCCCTCTCTGCTTTCCTGCGGACTCCATCCTCAAAAGCACCTGTTTTCGCTTTCGGCAACCTCAGGAGCAAAAAAGAGAAACGTCCAGGTTTTCCTGCCACAGCAAAGGTGCCAGCGGGGAAAAGTAATGCTGGTTCTCACTGCCTCCTGGAACCCTTTCAAATGCCACAGACAATTTGGCCCTCTCTGCTTTCCTGCGGACTCCATCCTCAAAAGCACCTGTTTTCGCTTTCGGAAACCTCCAGAGCAAAAAAGACAAACGTCCAGCTTTTGCTGCCACAGCAAAGGTGCCAGCGGGGAAAAGTAATGCTGGTTCTCACTACCTCCTGGAACTCTTTCAAATGCCACAGACAATTTGGCCCTCTCTGCTTTCCTGCGGACTCCATCCTCAAAAGCACCTGTTTTCGCTTTAGGCAACCTCAGGAGCAAAAAAGACAAACGTCCAGCTTTTGCTGCCACAGCAAAGGTGCCATCGGGGAAAAGTAATGCTGGTCCCCATTGCCTCCTGGAACCTCTTCAAATGCCACAGACAATTTGGCCCTCTCTGCTTTCCTGCGGACTCCATCCTCAAAAGCACCTGTTTTCGCTTTCGGCAACCTCCAGAGCAAAAAAGACAAACGTCCAGCTTTTGCTGCCACAGCAAAGGTGCCATCCGGGAAAAGTAATGCTGGTTCTCACTGCCTCCTGGAACTCTTTCAAATGCCACAGACAATTTGGCCCTCTCTGCTTTTATGCGGACTCCATCCTCAAAAGCACCTGTTTTCGCTTTCGGCAGCCTCCGGAGCAAAAAAGAAAAACGTCCAGCTTTTGCTGCCACAGCAAAGGTGCCAGCGGGGAAAAGTAATGCTGGTTCTCACTGCCTCCTGGAACTCTTTCAAATGCCCCAGACAATTTGGCCCTCTCTGCTTTCCTGCGGACTGCATCCTCAAAAGCACCTGTTTCGCTTTCGGCAGCCTCCGGAGCAAAAAACACAAACGTCCAGCTTTTGCTGCCACAGCAAAGGTGCCATCGGGGAAAAGTGATGCTGGTCCTCATTGCCTCCTGGAACCTCTTCAAATGCCACAGACAATTTGGCCCTCTCTGCTTTCCTGCGGACTCCATCCTCAAAAGCACCTGTTTTCGCTTTCGGCAACCTCAGGAGCAAAAAAGACAAACGTCCAGGTTTTGCTGCCACAGCAAAGGTGCCAGCGGGCAAAAGTAATGCTGGTTCTCACTGCCTCCTGGAACCTGTTCAAATGCCACAGACAATTTGGCCCTCTCTGCTTTCCTGCGGACTCCATCCTCAAAAGCACCTGTTTTCGCTTTCGGCAACCTCAGGAGCAAAAAAGACAAACGTCCAGGTTTTCCTGCCACAGCAAAGGTGCCAGCGGGCAAAAGTAATGCTGGTTCTCACTGCCTCCTGGAACCCTTTCAAATGCCCCAGACAATTTGGCCCTCTCTGCTTTCCTGCGGACTCCATCCTCAAAAGCACCTGTTTTCGCTTTCGGCAGCCTCCGGAGCAAAAAAGACAAACGTCCAGCTTTTGCTGCCACAGCAAAGGTGCCAGCCGGGAAAAGTAATGCTGGTTCTCACTGCCTCCTGGAACTCTTTCAAATGCCCCAGACAATTTGGCCCTCTCTGCTTTCCTGCGGACTCCATCCTCAAAAGCACCTGTTTTCACTTTCGGCAGCCTCCGGAGCAAAAAAGACAAACGTCCAGGTTTTCCTGCCACAGCAAAGGTGCCAGCGGGCAAAAGTAATGCTGGTTCTAACTGCCTCCTGGAACTCTTTCAAATGCCCCAGACAATTTGGCCCTCTCTGCTTTCCTGCGGACTGCATCCTCAAAAGCACCTGTTTTCGCTTTCGGCAGCCTCCGGAGCAAAAAAGACAAACGTCCAGCTTTTGCTGCCACAGCAGCAAAGGTGCCAGCCGGGAAAAGTAATGCTGGTTCTCACTGCCTCCTGGAACTCTTTCAAATGCCACAGACAATTTGGCCCTCTCTGCTTTCCTGCGGACTCCATCCTCAAAAGCACCTGTTTTCGCTTTCGGCAACCTCTAGAGCAAATAAGACAAACGTCCAGGTTTTGCTGCCACAGCAAAGGTGCCAGCTAGGAAAAGTAATGCTGGTCCTCATTGCCTCCTGGAACCTCTTCAAATGCCACAGACAATTTGGCCCTCTCTGCTTTCCTGCGGACTCCATCCTCAAAAGCACCTGTTTTCGCTTTCGGCAACCTCAGGAGCAAAAAAGAGAAACGTCCAGGTTTTCCTGCCACAGCAAAGGTGCCAGCGGGGAAAAGTAATGCTGGTTCTCACTGCCTCCTGGAACCCTTTCAAATGCCACAGACAATTTGGCCCTCTCTGCTTTCCTGCGGACTCCATCCTCAAAAGCACCTGTTTTCGCTTTCGGAAACCTCCAGAGCAAAAAAGACAAACGTCCAGCTTTTGCTGCCACAGCAAAGGTGCCAGCGGGGAAAAGTAATGCTGGTTCTCACTACCTCCTGGAACTCTTTCAAATGCCACAGACAATTTGGCCCTCTCTGCTTTCCTGCGGACTCCATCCTCAAAAGCACCTGTTTTCGCTTTAGGCAACCTCAGGAGCAAAAAAGACAAACGTCCAGCTTTTGCTGCCACAGCAAAGGTGCCAGCTAGGAAAAGTAATGCTGGTTCTCACTGCCTCCTGGAACTCTTTCAAATGCCCCAGACAATTTGGCCCTCTCTGCTTTCCTGCGGACTGCATCCTCAAAAGCACCTGTTTTCGCTTTCGGCAGCCACCGGAGCAAAAAAGACAAACGTCCAGCTTTTGCTGCCACAGCAAAGGTGCCAGCCGGGAAAAGTAATGCTGGTTCTCACTGCCTCCTGGAACTCTTTCAAATGCCACAGACAATTTGGCCCTCTCTGCTTTCCTGCGGACTCCATCCTCAAAAGCACCTGTTTTCGCTTTCGGCATCCTCAGGAGCAAAAAAGACAAACGTCCAGCTTTTGCTGCCACAGCAAAGGTGCCAGCGGGGAAAAGTAATGCTGGTCCTCATTGCCTCCTGGAACCTCTTCAAATGCCACAGACAATTTGGCCCTCTCTGCTTTCCTGCGGACTCCATCCTCAAAAGCACCTGTTTTCGCTTTCGGCAACCTCAGGAGCAAAAAAGACAAACGTCCAGCTTTTGCTGCCACAGCAAAGGTGCCAGCGGGGAAAAGTGATGCTGGTCCTCATTGCCTCCTGGAACCTCTTCAAATGCCACAGACAATTTGGCCCTCTCTGCTTTCCTGCGGACTCCATCCTCAAAAGCACCTGTTTTCGCTTTCGGCAACCTCAGGAGCAAAAAAGACAAACGTCCAGGTTTTCCTGCCACAGCAAAGGTGCCAGCGGGGAAAAGTAATGCTGGTTCTCACTGCCTCCTGGAACCCTTTCAAATGCCACAGACAATTTGGCCCTCTCTGCTTTCCTGCGGACTCCATCCTCAAAAGAAACCTGTTTCGCTTTCGGCAGCCTCCGGAGCAAAAAAGACAAACGTCCAGCTTTTGCTGCCACAGCAAAGGTGCCAGCGGGGAAAAGTGATGCTGGTCCTCATTGCCTCCTGGAACCTCTTCAAATGCTACAGACAATTTGGCCCTCTCTGCTTTCCTGCGGACTCCATCCTCAAAAGCACCTGTTTTCGCTTTCGGCAACCTCAGGAGCAAAAAAGACAAACGTCCAGGTTTTCCTGCCACAGCAAAGGTGCCAGCGGGCAAAAGTAATGCTGGTTCTCACTGCCTCCTGGAACCTGTTCAAATGCCACAGACAATTTGGCCCTCTCTGCTTTCCTGCGGACTCCATCCTCAAAAGCACCTGTTTTCGCTTTCGGCAACCTCAGGAGCAAAAAAGACAAACGTCCAGGTTTTCCTGCCACAGCAAAGGTGCCAGCGGGCAAAAGTAATGCTGGTTCTCACTGCCTCCTGGAACCCTTTCAAATGCCACAGACAATTTGGCCCTCTCTGCTTTCCTGCGGACTCCATCCTCAAAAGCACCTGTTTTCGCTTTCGGCAGCCTCCGGAGCAAAAAAGACAAACGTCCAGCTTTTGCTGCCACAGCAAAGGTGCCATCCGGGAAAAGTAATGCTGGTTCTCACTGCCTCCTGGAACTCTTTCAAATGCCACAGACAATTTGGCCCTCTCTGCTTTCCTGCGGACTCCATCCTCAAAAGCACCTGTTTTCGCTTTCGGCAGCCTCCGGAGCAAAAAAGACAAACGTCCAGCTTTTGCTGCCACAGCAAAGGTGCCAGCGGGCAAAAGTAATGCTGGTTCTAACTGCCTCCTGGAACTCTTTCAAATGCCCCAGACAATTTGGCCCTCTCTGCTTTCCTGCGGACTGCATCCTCAAAAGCACCTGTTTTCGCTTTCGGCAGCCTCCGGAGCAAAAAAGACAAACGTCCAGCTTTTGCTGCCACAGCAAAGGTGCCAGCCGGGAAAAGTAATGCTGGTTCTCACTGCCTCCTGGAACTCTTTCAAATGCCCCAGACAATTTGGCCCTCTCTGCTTTCCTGCGGACTCCATCCTCAAAAGCACCTGTTTTCGCTTTCGGCAGCCTCCAGAGCAAAAAAGACAAACGTCCAGCTTTTGCTGCCACAGCAAAGGTGCCAGCGGGGAAAAGTAATGCTGGTCCTCATTGCCTCCTGGAACCTCTTCAAATGCCACAGACAATTTGGCCCTCTCTGCTTTCCTGCGGACTCCATCCTCAAAAGCACCTGTTTTCGCTTTCGGCAACCTCAGGAGCAAAAAAGACAAACGTCCAGCTTTTGCTGCCACAGCAAAGGTGCCAGCTAGGAAAAGTAATGCTGGTCCTCATTGCCTCCTGGAACTCTTTCAAATGCCACAGACAATTTGGCCCTCTCTGCTTTCCTGCGGACTCCATCCTCAAAAGCACCTGTTTTCGCTTTCGGCAGCCTCCGGAGCAAAAAAGACAAACGTCCAGCTTTTGCTGCCACAGCAAAGGTGCCAGCCGGGAAAAGTAATGCTGGTTCTCACTGCCTCCTGGAACTCTTTCAAATGCCACAGACAATTTGGCCCTCTCTGCTTTCCTGCGGACTCCATGCTCAAAAGCACCTGTTTTCGCTTTCGGCAGCCTCAGGAGCAAAAAAGACAAACGTCCAGCTTTTGCTGCCACAGCAAAGGTGCCAGCGGGGAAAAGTAATGCTGGTCCTCATTGCCTCCTGGAACCTCTTCAAATGCCACAGACAATTTGGCCCTCTCTGCTTTCCTGCGGACTCCATCCTCAAAAGCACCTGTTTTCGCTTTCGGCAACCTCAGGAGCAAAAAAAACAAACGTCCAGCTTTTGCTGCCACAGCAAAAGTGCCAGCTAGGAAAAGTAATGCTGGTCCTCATTGCCTCCTGGAACCTCTTCAAATGCCACAGACAATTTGGCCCTCTCTGCTTTCCTGCGGACTCCATCCTCAAAAGCACCTCTTTTCGCTTTCGGCAACCTCAGGAGCAAAAAAGACAAACGTCCAGGTTTTCCTGCCACAGCAAAGGTGCCAGCGGGCAAAAGTAATGCTGGTTCTCACTGCCTCCTGGAACCCTTTCAAATGCCACAGACAATTTGGCCCTCTCTGCTTTCCTGCGGACTCCATCCTCAAAAGCACCTGTTTTCGCTTTCGGCGCCCTCCGGTGGTAAAAAGACAAACGTCCAGCTTTTGCTGCCACAGCAAAGGTGCCAGCGGGGAAAAGTAATGCTGGTCCTCATTGCCTCCTGGAACCTCTTCAAATGCCACAGACAATTTGGCCCTCTCTGCTTTCCTGCGGACTCCATCCTCAAAAGCACCTGTTTTCGCTTTCGGCAACCTCCGGAGCAAAAAAGACAAACGTCCAGCTTTTGCTGCCACAGCAAAGGTGCCAGCGGGGAAAAGTAATGCTGGTTCTCATTGCCTCCTGGAACCTCTTCAAATGCCCCAGACAATTTGGCCCTCTCTGCTTTCCTGCGGACTCCATCCTCAAAAGCACCTGTTTTCGCTTTCGGCAACCTCCGGAGCAAAAAAGACAAACGTCCAGGTTTTGCTGCCACAGCAAAGGTGCCAGCCGGGAAAAGTAATGCTGGTTCTCATTGCCTCCTGGAACCTCTTCAAATGCCCCAGACAATTTGGCCCTCTCTGCTTTCCTGCGGACTCCATCCTCAAAAGCACCTGTTTTCGCTTTCGGCAGCCTCCAGAGCAAAAAAGACAAACGTCCAGCTTTTGCTGCCACAGCAAAGGTGCCAGCGGGGAAAAGTAATGCTGGTTCTCAGTGCCTCCTGGAACTCTTTCAAATGCCCCAGACAATTTGGCCCTCTCTGCTTTCCTGCGGACTCCATGCTCAAAAGCACCTGTTTTCGCTTTCGGCAGCCTCCGGAGCAAAAAAGACAAACGTCCAGCTTTTGCTGCCACAGCAAAGGTGCCAGCGGGGAAAAGTGATGGTGGTCCTCATTGCCTCCTGGAACCTCTTCAAATGCCACAGACAATTTGGCCCTCTCTGCTTTCCTGCGGACTCCATCCTCAAAAGCACCTGTTTTCGCTTTCGGCAACCTCAGGAGCAAAAAAGACAAACGTCCAGCTTTTGCTGCCACAGCAAAGGTGCCATCGGGGAAAAGTAATGCTGGTCCTCATTGCCTCCTGGAACCTCTTCAAAAGCCACAGACAATTTGGCCCTCTCTGCTTTTCTGCGGACTCCATCCTCAAAAGCACCTGTTTTCGCTTTCGGCAGCCTCCAGAGCAAAAAAGACAAACGTTCAGCTTTTGCTGCCACAGCAGAGGTGCCAGCGGGGAAAAGTAATGCTGGTTCTCAATGCCTCCTGGAACCTTTTCAAAAGCCACAGACAATTTGGCCCTCTCTACTTTCCTGCGGACTCCATCCTCAAAAGAACCTGTTTTCGCTTTCGGCATCCTCCAGAGCAAAAAAGACAAACGTCCAGCTTTTGCAGCCACAGAAAAGGTGCCAGCGGCGAAAAGTAATGCTGGTTCTCACTGCCTCCTGGAACCCCTTCAAATGCCCCAGACCATTTGGCCCTCTCTGCTTTCCTGCGGACTCTATCCTCAAAAGCGCCTTTTTTCACTTTCGGCGCCCTCCGGTGGTAAAAAGACAAACGTCCAGCTTTTGCTGCCACAGCAAAGGTGCCAGCTAGGAAAAGTAATGCTGGTCCTCATTGCCTCCTGGAACCTCTTCAAATGCCACAGACAATTTGGCCCTCTCTGCTTTCCTGCGGACTCCATCCTCAAAAGCACCTGTTTTCGCTTTCGGCAGCCTCCGGAGCAAAAAAGACAAAAGTCCAGGTTTTGCTGCCACAGCAAAGGTGCCAGCCGGGAAAAGTAATGCTGGTTCTCACTGCCTCCTGGAACTCTTTCAAATGCCCCAGACAATTTGGCCCTCTCTGCTTTCCTGCGGACTCCATCCTCAAAAGCACCTGTTTTCGCTTTCGGCATCCTCAGGAGCAAAAAAGACAAACGTTCAGCTTTTGCTGCCACAGCAGAGGTGCCAGCGGGGAAAAGTAATGCTGGTTCTCACTGCCTCCTGGAACCTTTTCAAAAGCCACAGACAATTTGGCCCTCTCTACTTTCCTGCGGACTCCATCCTCAAAAGAACCTGTTTTCGCTTTCGGCATCCTCCAGAGCAAAAAAGACAAACGTCCAGCTTTTGCAGCCACAGCAAAGGTGCCAGCGGCGAAAAGTAATGCTGGTTCTCACTGCCTCCTGGAACCCCTTCAAATGCCCCAGACCATTTGGCCCTCTCTGCTTTCCTGCGGACTCTATCCTCAAAAGCGCCTTTTTTCACTTTCGGCGCCCTCCGGTGGTAAAAAGACAAACGTCCAGCTTTTGCTGCCACAGCAAAGGTGCCATCAGGGAAAAGTAATGCTGGTCCTCATTGCCTCCTGGAACCTCTTCAAATGCCACAGACAATTTGGCCCTCTCTGCTTTTCTGCGGACTCCATCCTCAAAAGCACCTGTTTTCGCTTTCGGCAGCCTCCAGAGCAAAAAAGACAAACGTTCAGCTTTTGCTGCCACAGCAGAGGTGCCAGCGGGGAAAAGTAATGCTGGTTCTCACTGCCTCCTGGAACCTTTTCAAAAGCCACAGACAATTTGGCCCTCTCTACTTTCCTGCGGACTCCATCCTCAAAAGAACCTGTTTTCGCTTTCGGCATCCTCCAGAGCAAAAAAGACAAACGTCCAGCTTTTGCAGCCACAGCAAAGGTGCCAGCGGCGAAAAGTAATGCTGGTTCTCACTGCCTCCTGGAACCCCTTCAAATGCCCCAGACCATTTGGCCCTCTCTGCTTTCCTGCGGACTCTATCCTCAAAAGCGCCTTTTTTCACTTTCGGCGCCCTCCGGTGGTAAAAAGACAAACGTCCAGCTTTTGCTGCCACAGCAAAGGTGCCAGCGGGGAAAAGTAATGCTGGTCCTCATTGCCTCCTGGAACCTCTTCAAATGCCCCAGACAATTTGGCCCTCTCTGCTTTCCTGCGGACTCCATCCTCAAAAGCACCTGTTTTCGCTTTCGGCAACCTCCGGAGCAAAAAAGACAAACGTCCAGGTTTTGCTGCCACAGCAAAGGTGCCAGCGGGCAAAAGTAATGCTGGTTCTCACTGCCTCCTGGAACTCTTTCAAATGCCCCAGACAATTTGGCCCTCTCTGCTTTCCTGCGGACTCCATCCTCAAAAGCACCTGTTTTCGCTTTCGGCAGCCTCCAGAGCAAAAAAGACAAACGTCCAGGTTTTGCTGCCTAAGCAAAGGTGCCAGCGGGCAAAAGTAATGCTGGTTCTCACTGCCTCCTGGAACCCCTTCAAATGCCCCAGACCATTTGGCCCTCTCTGCTTTCCTGCGGACTCTATCCTCAAAAGCGCCTTTTTTCACTTTCGGCGCCCTCCGGTGGTAAAAAGACAAACGTCCAGCTTTTGCTGCCACAGCAAAGGTGCCATCGGGGAAAAGTAATGCTGGTCCTCATTGCCTCCTGGAACCTCTTCAAATGCCACAGACAATTTGGCCCTCTCTGCTTTTCTGCGGACTCCATCCTCAAAAGCACCTGTTTTCGCTTTCGGCAGCCTCCAGAGCAAAAAAGACAAACGTTCAGCTTTTGCTGCCACAGCAGAGGTGCCAGCGGGGAAAAGTAATGCTGGTTCTCACTGCCTCCTGGAACCTTTCAAAAGCCACAGACAATTTGGCCCTCTCTACTTTCCTGCGGACTCCATCCTCAAAAGAACCTGTTTTCGCTTTCGGCATCCTCCAGAGCAAAAAAGACAAACGTCCAGCTTTTGCAGCCACAGCAAATGTGCCAGCGGCGAAAAGTAATGCTGGTTCTCACTGCCTCCTGGAACCCCTTCAAATGCCCCAGACCATTTGGCCCTCTCTGCTTTCCTGCGGACTCCATCCTCAAAAGCGCCTTTTTTCACTTTCGGCGCCCTCCGGTGGTAAAAAGACAAACGTCCAGCTTTTGCTGCCACAGCAAAGGTGCCATCGGGGAAAAGTAATGCTGGTCCTCATTGCCTCCTGGAACCTCTTCAAATGCCACAGACAATTTGGCCCTCTCTGCTTTTCTGCGGACTCCATCCTCAAAAGCACCTGTTTTCGCTTTCGGCAGCCTCCAGAGCAAAAAAGACAAACGTTCAGCTTTTGCTGCCACAGCAGAGGTGCCAGCGGGGAAAAGTAATGCTGGTTCTCACTGCCTCCTGGAACCTTTTCAAAAGCCACAGACAATTTGGCCCTCTCTACTTTCCTGCGGACTCCATCCTCAAAAGAACCTGTTTTCGCTTTCGGCATCCTCCAGAGCAAAAAAGACAAACGTCCAGCTTTTGCAGCCACAGCAAAGGTGCCAGCGGCGAAAAGTAATGCTGGTTCTCACTGCCTCCTGGAACCCCTTCAAATGCCCCAGACCATTTGGCCCTCTCTGCTTTCCTGCGGACTCTATCCTCAAAAGCGCCTTTTTTCACTTTCGGCGCCCTCCGGTGGTAAAAAGACAAACGTCCAGCTTTTGCTGCCACAGCAAAGTTGCCATCGGGGAAAAGTAATGCTGGTCCTCATTGCCTCCTGGAACCTCTTCAAATGCCACAGACAATTTGGCCCTCTCTGCTTTTCTGCGGACTCCATCCTCAAAAGCACCTGTTTTCGCTTTCGGCAGCCTCCAGAGCAAAAAAGACAAACGTCCAGCTTTTGCTGCCACAGCAAAGGTGCCAGCGGGGAAAAGTAATGCTGGTCCTCATTGCCTCCTGGAACCTCTTCAAATGCCCCAGACAATTTGGCCCTCTCTGCTTTCCTGCGGACTCCATCCTCAAAAGCACCTGTTTTCGCTTTCGGCAGCCTCCGGAGCAAAAAAGACAAAAGTCCAGGTTTTGCTGCCACAGCAAAGGTGCCAGCCGGGAAAAGTAATGCTGGTTCTCACTGCCTCCTGGAACCTTTTCAAAAGCCACAGACAATTTGGCCCTCTCTACTTTCCTGCGGACTCCATCCTCAAAAGAACCTGTTTTCGCTTTCGGCATCCTCCAGAGCAAAAAAGACAAACGTCCAGCGTTTGCAGCCACAGCAAAGGTGCCAGCGGCGAAAAGTAATGCTGGTTCTCACTGCCTCCTGGAACCCCTTCAAATGCCCCAGACCATTTGGCCCTCTCTGCTTTCCTGCGTACTCTATCCTCAAAAGCGCCTTTTTTCACTTTCGGCGCCCTCCGGTGGTAAAAAGACAAACGTCCAGCTTTTGCTGCCACAGCAAAGGTGCCATCGGGGAAAAGTAATGCTGGTCCTCATTGCCTCCTGGAACCTCTTCAAATGCCACAGACAATTTGGCCCTCTCTGCTTTTCTGCGGACTCCATCCTCAAAAGCACCTGTTTTCGCTTTCGGCAGCCTCCAGAGCAAAAAAGACAAACGTTCAGCTTTTGCTGCCACAGCAGAGGTGCCAGCGGGGAAAAGTAATGCTGGTTCTCACTGCCTCCTGGAACCTTTTCAAAAGCCACAGACAATTTGGCCCTCTCTACTTTCCTGCGGACTCCATCCTCAAAAGAACCTGTTTTCGCTTTCGGCATCCTCCACAGCAAAAAAGACAAACGTCCAGCTTTTGCAGCCACAGCAAAGGTGCCAGCGGCGAAAAGTAATGCTGGTTCTCACTGCCTCCTGGAACCCCTTCAAATGCCCCAGACCATTTGGCCCTCTCTGCTTTCCTGCGGACTCTATCCTCAAAAGCGCCTTTTTTCACTTTCGGCGCCCTCCGGTGGTAAAAAGACAAACGTCCAGCTTTTGCTGCCACAGCAAAGGTGCCATCGGGGAAAAGTAATGCTGGTCCTCATTGCCTCCTGGAACCTCTTCAAATGCCACAGACAATTTGGCCCTCTCTGCTTTTCTGCGGACTCCATCCTCAAAAGCACCTGTTTTCGCTTTCGGCAGCCTCCAGAGCAAAAAAGACAAACGTCCAGCTTTTGCTGCCACAGCAAAGGTGCCAGCGTGGAAAAGTAATGCTGGTCCTCATTGCCTCCTGGAAGCTCTTCAAATGCCCCAGACAATTTGGCCCTCTCTGCTTTCCTGCGGACTCCATCCTCAAAAGCACCTGTTTTCGCTTTCGGCAACCTCCGGAGCAAAAAAGACAAACGTCCAGGTTTTGCTGCCACAGCAAAGGTGCCAGCGGGCAAAAGTAATGCTGGTTCTCACTGCCTCCTGGAACTCTTTCAAATGCCCCAGACAATTTGGCCCTCTCTGCTTTCCTGCGGACTCCATCCTCAAAAGCACCTGTTTTCGCTTTTGGCAGCCTCCAGAGCAAAAAAGACAAACGTCCAGGTTTTGCTGCCTAAGCAAAGGTGCCAGCGGGCAAAAGTAATGCTGGTTCTCACTGCCTCCTGGAACTCTTTCAAATGCCCCAGACAATTTGGCCCTCTCTGCTTTCCTGCGGACTCCATCCTCAAAAGCACCTGTTTTCGCTTTCGGCAGCCTCCAGAGCAAAAAAGACAAACGTCCAGCTTTTGCAGCCACAGCAAAGGTGCCAGCGGCGAAAAGTAATGCTGGTTCTCACTGCCTCCTGGAACCCCTTCAAATGCCCCAGACCATTTGGCCCTCTCTGCTTTCCTGCGGACTCTATCCTCAAAAGCGCCTTTTTTCACTTTCGGCGCCCTCCGGTGGTAAAAAGACAAACGTCCAGGTTTTGCTGCCACAGCAAAGGTGCCATCGGGGAAAAGTAATGCTGGTCCTCATTGCCTCCTGGAACCTCTTCAAATGCCACAGACAATTTGGCCCTCTCTGCTTTTCTGCGGACTCCATCCTCAAAAGCACCTGTTTTCGCTTTCGGCAGCCTCCAGAGCAAAAAAGACAAACGTCCAGCTTTTGCTGCCACAGCAAAGGTGCCAGCGGGGAAAAGTAATGCTGGTCCTCATTGCCTCCTGGAACCTCTTCAAATGCCCCAGACAATTTGGCCCTCTCTGCTTTCCTGCGGACTCCATCCTCAAAAGCACCTGTTTTCGCTTTCGGCAGCCTCCGGAGCAAAAAAGACAAAAGTCCAGGTTTTGCTGCCACAGCAAAGGTGCCAGCCGGGAAAAGTAATGCTGGTTCTCACTGCCTCCTGGAACTCTTTCAAATGCCCCAGACAATTTGGCCCTCTCTGCTTTCCTGCGGACTCCATCCTCAAAAGCACCTGTTTTCGCTTTCGGCATCCTCAGGAGCAAAAAAGACAAACGTTCAGCTTTTGCTGCCACAGCAGAGGTGCCAGCGGGGAAAAGTAATGCTGGTTCTCACTGCCTCCTGGAACCTTTTCAAAAGCCACAGACAATTTGGCCCTCTCTACTTTCCTGCGGACTCCATCCTCAAAAGAACCTGTTTTCGCTTTCGGCATCCTCCAGAGCAAAAAAGACAAACGTCCAGCTTTTGCAGCCACAGCAAAGGTGCCAGCGGCGAAAAGTAATGCTGGTTCTCACTGCCTCCTGGAACCCCTTCAAATGCCCCAGACCATTTGGCCCTCTCTGCTTTCCTGCGGACTCTATCCTCAAAAGCGCCTTTTTTCACTTTCGGCGCCCTCCGGTGGTAAAAAGACAAACGTCCAGCTTTTGCTGCCACAGCAAAGGTGCCATCGGGGAAAAGTAATGCTGGTCCTCATTGCCTCCTGGAACCTCTTCAAATGCCACAGACAATTTGGCCCTCTCTGCTTTTCTGCGGACTCCATCCTCAAAAGCACCTGTTTTCGCTTTCGGCAGCCTCCAGAGCAAAAAAGACAAACGTTCAGCTTTTGCTGCCACAGCAGAGGTGCCAGCGGGGAAAAGTAATGCTGGTTCTCACTGCGTCCTGGAACCTTTTCAAAAGCCACAGACAATTTGGCCCTCTCTACTTTCCTGCGGACTCCATCCTCAAAAGAACCTGTTTTCGCTTTCGGCATCCTCCACAGCAAAAAAGACAAACGTCCAGCTTTTGCAGCCACAGCAAAGGTGCCAGCGGCGAAAAGTAATGCTGGTTCTCATTGCCTCCTGGAACCCCTTCAAATGCCCCAGACCATTTGGCCCTCTCTGCTTTCCTGCGGACTCTATCCTCAAAAGCGCCTTTTTTCACTTTCGGCGCCCTCCGGTGGTAAAAAGACAAACGTCCAGCTTTTGCTGCCACAGCAAAGGTGCCAGCGGGGAAAAGTAATGCTGGTCCTCATTGCCTCCTGGAACCTCTTCAAATGCCACAGACAATTTGGCCCTCTCTGCTTTTCTGCGGACTCCATCCTCAAAAGCACCTGTTTTCGCTTTCGGCAGCCTCCAGAGCAAAAAAGACAAACGTCCAGCTTTTGCTGCCAAAGCAAAGGTGCCAGCGTGGAAAAGTAATGCTGGTCCTCATTGCCTCCTGGAACCTCTTCAAATGCCCCAGACAATTTGGCCCTCTCTGCTTTCCTGCGGACTCCATCCTCAAAAGCACCTGTTTTCGCTTTCGGCAACCTCCGGAGCAAAAAAGACAAACGTCCAGGTTTTGCTGCCACAGCAAAGGTGCCAGCGGGCAAAAGTAATGCTGGTTCTCACTGCCTCCTGGAACTCTTTCAAATGCCCCAGACAATTTGGCCCTCTCTGCTTTCCTGCGGACTCCATCCTCAAAAGCACCTGTTTTCGCTTTTGGCAGCCTCCAGAGCAAAAAAGACAAACGTCCAGGTTTTGCTGCCTAAGCAAAGGTGCCAGCGGGCAAAAGTAATGCTGGTTCTCACTGCCTCCTGGAACTCTTTCAAATGCCCCAGACAATTTGGCCCTCTCTGCTTTCCTGCGGACTCCATCCTCAAAAGCACCTGTTTTCGCTTTCGGCAGCCTCCAGAGCAAAAAAGACAAACGTCCAGCTTTTGCTGCCACAGCAAAGGTGCCAGTGGGGAAAAGTAATGCTGGTTCTCACTACCTCCTGGAACTCTTTCAAATGCCCCAGACAATTTGGCCCTCTCTGCTTTCCTGCGGACTCCATCCTCAAAAGCACCTGTTTTCGCTTTCGGCAACCTCAGGAGCAAAAAAGACAAACGTCCCGGTTTTCCTGCCACAGCAAAGGTGCCAGCGGGCAAAAGTAATGCTGGTTCTCACTGCCTCCTGGAACCCTTTCAAATGTCCCAGACAATTTGGCCCTCTCTGCTTTCCTGCGGACTCCATCCTCAAAAGCACCTGTTTTCGCTTTCGGCAGCCTCCGGAGCAAAAAAGACAAACGTCCAGCTTTTGCTGCCACAGCAAAAGTGCCAGCGGGGAAAAGTAATGCTGGTTCTCACTACCTCCTAGAACTCTTTCAAATGCCCCAGACAATTTGGCCCTCTCTGCTTTCCTGCGGACTCCATGCTCAAAAGCACCTGTTTTCGCTTTCGGCAGCCTCCGGAGCAAAAAAGACAAACGTCCAGCTTTTGCTGCCACAGCAAAGGTGCCAGCGGGGAAAAGTAATGCTGGTTCTCACTGCGTCCTGGAACCTCTTCAAATGCCACAGACAATTTGGCCCTCTCTGCTTTCCTGCGGACTCCATCCTCAAAAGCACCTGTTTTCGCTT
The DNA here is from genome assembly GCF_965231255.1 of Vanellus vanellus. Taxonomy (NCBI): domain Eukaryota; kingdom Metazoa; phylum Chordata; class Aves; order Charadriiformes; family Charadriidae; genus Vanellus; species Vanellus vanellus. The sequence continues at coordinate 63,722 of NW_028127469.1, forward strand.
TCGGCAACCTCAGGAGCAAAAAAGACAAACGTCCAGCTTTTGCTGCCACAGCAAAGGTGCCAGCTGGGAAAAGTAATGCTGGTTCTCACTGCCTCCTGGAACCCTTTCAAATGCCCCAGACAATTTGGCCCTCTCTGCTTTCCTGCGGACTCCATCCTCAAAAGCACCTGTTTTCGCTTTCGGCAGCCTCCGGAGCAAAAAAGACAAACGTCCAGCTTTTGCTGCCACAGCAAAGGTGCCAGCGGGGAAAAGTAATGCTGGTTCTCACTACCTCCTGGAACCCTTTCAAATGCCCCAGACAATTTGGCCCTCTCTGCTTTCCTGCAGACTCCATCCTCAAAAGCACCTGTTTTCTCTTTCGGCAACCTCAGGAGCAAAAAAGACAAACGTCCAGCTTTTGCTGCCACAGCAAAGGTGCCAGCGGGGAAAAGTGATGCTGGTCCTCATTGCCTCCTGGAACCTCTTCAAATGCCACAGACAATTTGGCCCTCTCTGCTTTCCTGCGGACTCCATCCTCAAAAGCACCTGTTTTCGCTTTCGGCTGCGTCAGGAGCAAAAAAGACAAACGTCCAGCTTTTGCTGCCACAGCGAAGGTGCCAGCGGGGAAAAGTGATGCTGGTCCTCATTGCCTCCTGGAACCTCTTCAAATGCCCCAGACTATTTGGCCCTCTCTGCTTTCCTGCGGACTCCATCCTCAAAAGCACCTGTTTTCGCTTTCGGCAACCTCAGGAGCAAAAAAGACAAACGTCCAGGTTTTCCTGCCACAGTAAAGGTGCCAGCGGGCAAAAGTAATGCTGGTTCTCACTGCCTCCTGGAACCCTTTCAAATGCCCCAGACAATTTGGCCCTCTCTGCTTTCCTGCGGACTCCATCCTCAAAAGCACCTGTTTTCGCTTTCGGCAGCCTCCGGAGCAAAAAAGACAAACGTCCAGCTTTTGCTGCCACAGCAAAGGTGCCAGCGGGGAAAAGTGATGCTGGTCCTCATTGCCTCCTGGAACCTCTTCAAATGCCACAGACAATTTGGCCCTCTCTGCTTTCCTGCGGACTCCATCCTCAAAAGCACCTCTTTTCGCTTTCGGGAACCTCAGGAGCAAAAAAGACAAACGTCCAGGTTTTCCTGCCACAGAAAAGGTGCCAGCGGGCAAAAGTAATGCTGGTTCTCACTGCCTCCTGGAACCTCTTCAAATGCCCCAGACTATTTGGCCCTCTCTGCTTTCCTGCGGACTCCATCCTCAAAAGCACCTGTTTTCGCTTTCGGCAACCTCAGGAGCAAAAAAGACAAACGTCCAGGTTTTCCTGCCACAGCAAAGGTGCCAGCGGGCAAAAGTAATGCTGGTTCTCACTGCGTCCTGGAACCCTTTCAAATGCCCCAGACTATTTGGCCCTCTCTGCTTTCCTGCGGACTCCATCCTCAAAAGCACCTCTTTTCGCTTTCGGCAGCCTCCGGAGCAAAAAAAGACAAATGTCCAGCTTTTGCTGCCACAGCAAAGGTGCCAGCCGGGAAAAGTAATGCTGGTTCTCACTGCCTCCTGGAACTCTTTCAAATGCCACAGACAATTTGGCCCTCTCTGCTTTCCTGCGGACTCCATCCTCAAAAGCACCTGTTTTCGCTTTCGGCAGCCTCAGGAGCAAAAAAGACAAACGTCCAGCTTTTGCTGCCACAGCAAAGGTGCCAGCGGGGAAAAGTAATGCTGCTCCTCATTGCCTCCTGGAACCTCTTCAAATGCCACAGACAATTTGGCCCTCTCTGCTTTCCTGCGGACTCCATCCTCAAAAGCACCTGTTTTCGCTTTCGGCAACCTCAGGAGCAAAAAAGACAAACGTCCAGCTTTTGCTGCCACAGCAGAGGTGCCAGCGGGGAAAAGTAATGCTGGTTCTCACTGTCTCCTGGAACCCTTTCAAATGCCCCAGACAATTTGGCCCTCTCTGCTTTCCTGCGGACTCCATCCTCAAAAGCACCTGTTTTCGCTTTCGGCAGCCTCCAGAGCAAAAAAGACAAACTTCCAGCTTTTGCTGCCACAGCAAAGGTGCCAGCGGGGAAAAGTAATGCTGGTTCTCACTACCTCCTAGAACTCTTTCAAATGCCCCAGACCATTTGGCCCTCTCTGCTTTCCTGCGGACTCCATCCTCAAAAGCGCCTTTTTTCACTTTCGGCGCCCTCCGGTGGTAAAACACAAACGTCCAGCTTTTGCTGCCACAGCAAAGGTGCCAGCGGGGAAAAGTAATGCTGGTCCTCATTGCCTCCTGGAACCTCTTCAAATGCCACAGACAATTTGGCACTCTCTGCTTTCCTGCGGACTCCATCCTCAAAAGCACCTGTTTTCGCTTTCGGCAGCCTCAGGAGCAAAAAAGACAAACGTCCAGCTTTTGCTGCCACAGCAAAGGTGCCAGCGGGGAAAGTAATGCTGGTTCTCATTGCCTCCTGGAACTCTTTCAAATGCCCCAGACAATTTGGCCCTCTCTGCTTTCCTGCGGACTCCATCCTCAAAAGCACCTGTTTTCGCTTACGGCATCCTCAGGAGCAAAAAAGACAAACGTCCAGCTTTTGCTGCCACAGCAAAGGTGCCAGCCGGGAAAAGTAATGCTGGTTCTCACTGCCTCCTGGAACTCTTTCAAATGCCCCAGACAATTTGGCCCTCTCTGCTTTCCTGCGGACTCCATCCTCCAAAGCACCTGTTTTCACTTTCGGCATCCTCAGGAGCAAAAAAGGCAAACGTCCAGCTTTTGCTGCCACAGCAGAGGTGCCAGCGGGGAAAAGTAATGCTGGTTCTCACTGCCTCCTGGAACCCTTTCAAATGCCACAGACAATTTGGCCCTCTCTGCTTTCCTGCGGACTCCATCCTCAAAAGCACCTCTTTTCGCTGTCGGCAGCCTCCAGAGCAAAAAAGAAAAACGTCCAGCTTTTGCTGCCACAGCAAAGGTGCCAGCGGGGAAAAGTAATGCTGGTTCTCACTACCTCCTGGAACTCTTTCAAATGCCCCAGACAATTTGGCCCTCTCTGCTTTCCTGCGGACTCCATCCTCAAAAGCACCTGTTTTCGCTTTCGGCAACCTCAGGAGCAAAAAAGACAAACGTCCCGGTTTTCCTGCCACAGCAAAGGTGCCAGCGGGCAAAAGTAATGCTGGTTCTCACTGCCTCCTGGAACCCTTTCAAATGTCCCAGACAATTTGGCCCTCTCTGCTTTCCTGCGGACTCCATCCTCAAAAGCACCTGTTTTCGCTTTCGGCAGCCTCCGGAGCAAAAAAGACAAACGTCCAGCTTTTGCTGCCACAGCAAAAGTGCCAGCGGGGAAAAGAATGCTGGTTCTCACTACCTCCTAGAACTCTTTCAAATGCCCCAGACAATTTGGCCCTCTCTGCTTTCCTGCGGACTCCATGCTCAAAAGCACCTGTTTTCGCTTTCGGCAGCCTCCGGAGCAAAAAAGACAAACGTCCAGCTTTTGCTGCCACAGCAAAGGTGCCAGCGGGGAAAAGTAATGCTGGTTCTCACTGCGTCCTGGAACCTCTTCAAATGCCACAGACAATTTGGCCCTCTCTGCTTTCCTGCGGACTCCATCCTCAAAAGCACCTGTTTTCGCTTTCGGCAACCTCAGGAGCAAAAAAGACAAACGTCCAGCTTTTGCTGCCACAGCAAAGGTGCCAGCGGGCAAAAGTAATGCTGGTTCTCACTGCCTCCTGGAACCCTTTCAAATGCCCCAGACAATTTGGCCCTCTCTGCTTTCCTGCGGACTCCATCCTCAAAAGCACCTGTTTTCGCTTTCGGAAGCCTCCGGAGCAAAAAAGACAAACGTCCAGCTTTTGCTGCCACAGCAAAGGTGCCAGCGGGGAAAAGTAATGCTGGTTCTCACTACCTCCTGGAACCCTTTCAAATGCCCCAGACAATTTGGCCCTCTCTGCTTTCCTGCAGACTCCATCCTCAAAAGCACCTGTTTTCGCTTTCGGCAACCTCAGGAGCAAAAAAGACAAACGTCCAGGTTTTGCTGCCACAGCAAAGGTGCCAGCGGGGAAAAGTGATGCTGGTCCTCATTGCCTCCTGGAACCTCTTCAAATGCCCGAGACAATTTGGCCCTCTCTGCTTTCCTGCGGACTCCATCCTCAAAAGCACCTGTTTTCGCTTTCGGCAGCGTCAGGAGCAAAAAAGACAAACGTCCAGCTTTTGCTGCCACAGCAAAGGTGCCAGCGGGGAAAAGTGATGCTGGTCCTCATTGCCTCCTGGAACCTCTTCAAATGCCACAGACAATTTGGCCCTCTCTGCTTTCCTGCGGACTCCATCCTCAAAAGCACCTGTTTTCGCTTTCGGCAACCTCAGGAGCAAAAAAGACAAACGTCCAGGTTTTCCTGCCACAGTAAAGGTGCCAGCGGGCAAAAGTAATGCTGGTTCTCACTGCCTCCTGGAACCCTTTCAAATGCCCCAGACAATTTGGCCCTCTCTGCTTTCCTGCAGACTCCATCCTCAAAAGCACCTGTTTTCGCTTTCGGCAGCCTCCGGAGCAAAAAAGACAAACGTCCAGCTTTTGCTGCCACAGCAAAGGTGCCAGCGGGGAAAAGTGATGCTGGTCCTCATTGCCTCCTGGAACCTCTTCAAATGCCCCAGACAATTTGGCCCTCTCTGCTTTCCTGCGGACTCCATCCTCAAAAGCACCTGTTTTCGCTTTCGGGAACCTCAGGAGCAAAAAAGACAAACGTCCAGGTTTTCCTGCCACAGAAAAGGTGCCAGCCGGCAAAAGTAATGCTGGTTCTCACTGCCTCCTGGAACCTCTTCAAATGCCCCAGACTATTTGGCCCTCTCTGCTTTCCTGCGGACTCCATCCTCAAAAGCACCTGTTTTCGCTTTCGGCAACCTCAGGAGCAAAAAAGACAAACGTCCAGGTTTTCCTGCCACAGCAAAGGTGCCAGCGGGCAAAAGTAATGCTGGTTCTCACTGCCTCCTGGAACCCTTTCAAATGCCCCAGACAATTTGGCCCTCTCTGCTTTCCTGCGGACTCCATCCTCAAAAGCACCTGTTTTCGCTTTCGGCAGCCTCCGGAGCAAAAAAGACAAACGTCCAGGTTTTCCTGCCACAGCAAAGGTGCCAGCGGGGAAAACTAATGCTGGTTCTCACTGCCTCCTGGAACCCTTTCAAATGCCACAGACAATTTGGCCCTCTCTGCTTTCCTGCGGACTCCATCCTCAAAAGCACCTGTTTTCGCTTTCGGCAGCCTCTGGAGCAAAAAAGACAAACGTCCAGCTTTTGCTGCCACAGCAAAGGTGCCATCCGGGAAAAGTAATGCTGGTTCTCACTGCCTCCTGGAACTCTTTCAAATGCCACAGACAATTTGGCCCTCTCTGCTTTCCTGCGGACTCCATCCTCAAAAGCACCTGTTTTCGCTTTCGGCAGCCTCCGGAGCAAAAAAGACAAACGTCCAGGTTTTGCTGCCACAGCAAAGGTGCCAGCGGGGAAAAGTAATGCTGGTTCTCACTGCGTCCTGGAACCCTTTCAAATGCCCCAGACTATTTGGCCCTCTCTGCTTTCCTGCGGACTCCATCCTCAAAAGCACCTCTTTTCGCTTTCGGCAGCCTCCGGAGCAAAAAAAGACAAACGTCCAGCTTTTGCTGCCACAGCAAATGTGCCAGCGGGGAAAAGTAATGCTGCTCCTCATTGCCTCCTGGAACCTCTTCAAATGCCACAGACAATTTGGCCCTCTCTGCTTTCCTGCGGACTCCATCCTCAAAAGCACCTGTTTTCGCTTTCGGCAACCTCAGGAGCAAAAAAGACAAACGTCCAGCTTTTGCTGCCACAGCAGAGGTGCCAGCGGGGAAAAGTAATGCTGGTTCTCACTGTCTCCTGGAACCCTTTCAAATGCCCCAGACAATTTGGCCCTCTCTGCTTTCCTGCGGACTCCATCCTCAAAAGCACCTGTTTTCGCTTTCGGCAGCCTCCAGAGCAAAAAAGACAAACTTCCAGCTTTTGCTGCCACAGCAAAGGTGCCAGCGGGGAAAAGTAATGCTGGTTCTCACTACCTCCTAGAACTCTTTCAAATGCCCCAGACCATTTGGCCCTCTCTGCTTTCCTGCGGACTCCATCCTCAAAAGCGCCTTTTTTCACTTTCGGCGCCCTCCGGTGGTAAAACACAAACGTCCAGCTTTTGCTGCCACAGCAAAGGTGCCAGCGGGGAAAAGTAATGCTGCTCCTCATTGCCTCCTGGAACCTCTTCAAATGCCACAGACAATTTGGCCCTCTCTGCTTTCCTGCGGACTCCATCCTCAAAAGCACCTGTTTTCGCTTTCGGCAACCTCAGGAGCAAAAAAGACAAACGTCCAGCTTTTGCTGCCACAGCAGAGGTGCCAGCGGGGAAAAGTAATGCTGGTTCTCACTGTCTCCTGGAACCCTTTCAAATGCCCCAGACAATTTGGCCCTCTCTGCTTTCCTGCGGACTCCATCCTCAAAAGCACCTGTTTTCGCTTTCGGCAGCCTCCAGAGCAAAAAAGACAAACTTCCAGATTTTGCTGCCACAGCAAAGGTGCCAGCGGGGAAAAGTAATGCTGGTTCTCACTACCTCCTAGAACTCTTTCAAATGCCCCAGACCATTTGGCCCTCTCTGCTTTCCTGCGGACTCCATCCTCAAAAGCACCTGTTTTCGCTTTCGGCGCCCTCCGGTGGTAAAACACAAACGTCCAGCTTTTGCTGCCGCAGCAAAGGTGGCAGCGGGGAAAAGTAATGCTGGTTCTCACTGCCTCCTGAAACTCTTTCAAATGCCCCAGACCATTTGGCCCTCTCTGCTTTCCTGCGGACTCCATCCTCAAAAGCACCTGTTTTCGCTTTCGGCAGCCTCCGGAGCAAAAAAGACAAACGTCCAGCTTTTGCTGCCACAGCAAAGGTGCCAGCGGGGAAAGTAATGCTGGTTCTCATTGCCTCCTGGAACTCTTTCAAATGCCCCAGACAATTTGGCCCTCTCTGCTTTCCTGCGGACTCCATCCTCAAAAGCACCTGTTTTCGCTTACGGCATCCTCAGGAGCAAAAAAGACAAACGTCCAGCTTTTGCTGCCACAGCAAAGGTGCCAGCCGGGAAAAGTAATGCTGGTTCTCACTGCCTCCTGGAACTCTTTCAAATGCCCCAGACAATTTGGCCCTCTCTGCTTTCCTGCGGACTCCATCCTCCAAAGCACCTGTTTTCACTTTCGGCATCCTCAGGAGCAAAAAAGGCAAACGTCCAGCTTTTGCTGCCACAGCAAAGGTGCCAGCGGGGAAAAGTAATGCTGGTTCTCACTACCTCCTAGAACTCTTTCAAATGCCCCAGACAATTTGGCCCTCTCTGCTTTCCTGCGGACTCCATCCTCAAAAGCACCTGTTTTCGCTTTCGGCAGCCTCCGGAGCAAAAAAGACAAACGTCCAGCTTTTGCTGCCACAGCAAAGGTGCCAGCGGGGAAAAGTGATGCTGGTCCTCATTGCCTCCTGGAACCTCTTCAAATGCCACAGACTATTTGGCCCTCTCTGCTTTCCTGCGGACTCCATCCTCAAAAGCACCTGTTTTCGCTTTCGGGAACCTCAGGAGCAAAAAAGACAAACGTCCAGGTTTTCCTGCCACAGCAAAGGTGCCAGCGGGCAAAAGTAATGCTGGTTCTCACTGCCTCCTGGAACCTCTTCAAATGCCCCAGACTATTTGGCCCTCTCTGCTTTCCTGCGGACTCCATCCTCAAAAGCACCTGTTTTCGCTTTCGGCAACCTCAGGATCAAAAAAGACAAACGTCCAGGTTTTCCTGCCACAGCAAAGGTGCCAGCGGGCAAAAGTAATGCTGGTTCTCACTGCCTCCTGGAACCCTTTCAAATGCCCCAGACAATTTGGCCCTCTCTGCTTTCCTGCGGACTCCATCCTCAAAAGCACCTCTTTTCGCTTTCGGCAGCCTCCGGAGCAAAAAAGACAAATTTCCAGCTTTTGCTGCCACAGCAAAGGTGCCAGCGGGGAAAAGTAATGCTGGTTCTCACTGCCTCCTGGAACTCTTTCAAATGCCACAGACAATTTGGCCCTCTCTGCTTTCCTGCGGACTCCATCCTCAAAAGCACCTGTTTTCGCTTTCGGCAGCCTCAGGAGCAAAAAAGACAAACGTCCAGCTTTTGCTGCCACAGCAAATGTGCCAGCGGGGAAAAGTAATGCTGCTCCTCATTGCCTCCTGGAACCTCTTCAAATGCCACAGACAATTTGGCCCTCTCTGCTTTCCTGCGGACTCCATCCTCAAAAGCACCTGTTTTCGCTTTCGGCAACCTCAGGAGCAAAAAAGACAAACGTCCAGCTTTTGCTGCCACAGCAGAGGTGCCAGCGGGGAAAAGTAATGCTGGTTCTCACTGTCTCCTGGAACCCTTTCAAATGCCCCAGACAATTTGGCCCTCTCTGCTTTCCTGCGGACTCCATCCTCAAAAGCACCTGTTTTCGCTTTCGGCAGCCTCCAGAGCAAAAAAGACAAACTTCCAGCTTTTGCTGCCACAGCAAAGGTGCCAGCGGGGAAAAGTAATGCTGGTTCTCACTACCTCCTAGAACTCTTTCAAATGCCCCAGACCATTTGGCCCTCTCTGCTTTCCTGCGGACTCCATCCTCAAAAGCACCTGTTTTCGCTTTCGGCGCCCTCCGGTGGTAAAACACAAACGTCCAGCTTTTGCTGCCGCAGCAAAGGTGCCAGCGGGGAAAAGTAATGCTGGTTCTCACTACCTCCTAGAACTCTTTCAAATGCCCCAGACAATTTGGCCCTCTCTGCTTTCCTGCGGACTCCATCCTCAAAAGAACCTGTTTTCGCTTTCGGCAGCCTCCGGAGCAAAAAAGACAAACGTCCAGCTTTTGCTGCCACAGCAAAGGTGCCAGCGGGGAAAAGTAATGCTGGTCCTCATTGCCTCCTGGAACCTCTTCAAATGCCACAGACAATTTGGCCCTCTCTGCTTTCCTGCGGACTCCATCCTCAAAAGCACCTGTTTTCGCTTTCGGCAACCTCAGGAGCAAAAAAGACAAACGTCCAGGTTTTCCTGCCACAGCAAAGGTGCCATCGGGAAAAAGTAATGCTGGTTCTCACTGCCTCCTGGAACCCTTTCAAATGCCCCAGACAATTTGGCCCTCTCTGCTTTCCTGCGGACTCCATCCTCAAAAGCACCTGTTTTCGCTTTCGGCAGCCTCCGGAGCAAAAAAGACAAACGTCCAGCTTTTGCTGCCACAGCAAAGGTGCCAACCGAGAAAAGTAATGCTGGTTCTCACTGCCTCCTGGAACTCTTTCAAATGCCACAGACAATTTGGCCCTCTCTGCTTTCCTGCGGACTCCATCCTCAAAAGCACCTGTTTTCGCTTTCGGCAGCCTCAGGAGCAAAAAAGACAAACGTCCAGCTTTTGCTGCCACAGCAAAGGTGCCAGCGGGGAAAAGTAATGCTGGTTCTCACTGCCTCCTGGAACCTCTTCAAATGCCCCAGACTATTTGGCCCTCTCTGCTTTCCTGCGGACTCCATCCTCAAAAGCACCTGTTTTCACTTTCGGCAGCCTCCGGAGCAAAAAAAACAAACGTCCAGCTTTTGCTGCCACAGCAAAGGTGCCAGCGGGGAAAAGTGATGCTGGTCCTCATTGCCTCCTGGAACCTCTTCAAATGCCACAGACAATTTGGCCCTCTCTGCTTTCCTGCGGACTCCATCCTCAAAAGCACCTGTTTTCGCTTTCGGCAACCTCAGGTGCAAAAAAGACAAACGTCCAGCTTTTGCTGCCACAGCAAAGGTGCCAGCGGGCAAAAGTAATGCTGGTTCTCACTGCCTCCTGGAACCCTTTCAAATGCCCCAGACAATTTGGCCCTCTCTGCTTTCCTGCGGACTCCATCCTCAAAAGCACCTGTTTCGCTTTCGGCAGCCTCCGGAGCAAAAAAGACAAACGTCCAGCTTTTGCTGCCACAGCAAAGGTGCCAGCGGGGAAAAGTGATGCTGGTCCTCATTGCCTCCTGGAACCTCTTCAAATGCCACAGACAATTTGGCCCTCTCTGCTTTCCTGCGGACTCCATCCTCAAAAGCACCTGTTTTCGCTTTCGGCAACCTCAGGAGCAAAAAAGACAAACGTCCAGGTTTTCCTGCCACAGCAAAGGTGCCAGCGGGCAAAAGTAATGCTGGTTCTCACTGCCTCCTGGAACCTGTTCAAATGCCACAGACAATTTGGCACTCTCTGCTTTCCTGCGGACTGCATCCTCAAAAGCACCTGTTTTCGCTTTCGGCAACCTCAGGAGCAAAAAAGACAAACGTCCAGGTTTTCCTGCCACAGCAAAGGTGCCAGCGGGCAAAAGTAATGCTGGTTCTCACTGCCTCCTGGAACCCTTTCAAATGCCCCAGACAATTTGGCCCTCTCTGCTTTCCTGCGGACTCCATCCTCAAAAGCACCTGTTTTCGCTTTCGGCAGCCTCCAGAGCAAAAAAGACAAACGTCCAGCTTTTGCTGCCACAGCAAAGGTGCCAGCGGGGAAAAGTAATGCTGGTCCTCATTGCCTCCTGGAACCTCTTCAAATGCCACAGACAATTTGGCCCTCTCTGCTTTCCTGCGGACTCCATCCTCAAAAGCACCTGTTTTCGCTTTCGGTAACCTCAGGAGCAAAAAAGAGAAACGTCCAGGTTTTCCTGCCACAGCAAAGGTGCCAGCGGGGAAAAGTAATGCTGGTTCTCACTGCCTCCTGGAACCCTTTCAAATGCCACAGACAATTTGGCCCTCTCTGCTTTCCTGCGGACTCCATCCTCAAAAGCACCTCTTTTCGCTTTCGGAAACCTCCAGAGCAAAAAAGACAAATGTCCAGCTTTTGCTGCCACAGCAAAGGTGCCAGCGGGCAAAAGTAATGCTGGTTCTCACTACCTCCTGGAACTCTTTCAAATGCCACAGACAATTTGGCCCTCTCTGCTTTCCTGCGGACTCCATCCTCAAAAGCACCTGTTTTCGCTTTAGGCAACCTCAGGAGCAAAAAAGACAAACGTCCAGCTTTTGCTGCCACAGCAAAGGTGCCATCGGGGAAAAGTAATGCTGGTCCCCATTGCCTCCTGGAACCTCTTCAAATGCCACAGACAATTTGGCCCTCTCTGCTTTCCTGCGGACTCCATCCTCAAAAGCACCTGTTTTCGCTTTCGGCAACCTCCAGAGCAAAAAAGACAAACGTCCAGGTTTTGCTGCCACAGCAAAGGTGCCAGCGGCGAAAAGTAATGCTGGTCCTCATTGCCTCCTGGAACCTCTTCAAATGCCCCAGACAATTTGGCCCTCTCTGCTTTCCTGCGGACTCCATCCTCAAAAGCACCTGTTTTCGCTTTCGGCAACTTCAGGAGCAAAAAAGACAAACGTCCAGGTTTTCCTGCCACAGCAAAGGTGCCGGCGGGCAAAAGTAATGCTGGTTCTCACTGCCTCCTGGAACCCCTTCAAATGCCCCAGACCATTTGGCCCTCTCTGCTTTCCTGCGGACTCTATCCTCAAAAGCGCCTTTTTTCACTTTCGGCGCCCTCCGGTGGTAAAAAGACAAACGTCCAGCTTTTGCTGCCACAGCAAAGGTGCCAGCGGGGAAAAGTAATGCTGGTCCTCCTCATTGCCTCCTGGAACCTCTTCAAATGCCCCAGACAATTTGGCCCTCTCTGCTTTCCTGCGGACTCCATCCTCAAAAGCACCTGTTTTCGCTTTCGGCAACCTCCGGAGCAAAAAAGACAAACGTCCAGGTTTTGCTGCCACAGCAAAGGTGCCAGCCGGGAAAAGTAATGCTGGTTCTCACTGCCTCCTGGAACTCTTTCAAATGCCCCAGACAATTTGGCCCTCTCTGCTTTCCTGCGGACTCCATGCTCAAAAGCACCTGTTTTCGCTTTCGGCAGCCTCCGGAGCAAAAAAGACAAACGTCCAGCTTTTGCTGCCACAGCAAAGGTGCCAGCGGGGAAAAGTAATGCTGGTTCTCAGTGCCTCCTGGAACTCTTTCAAATGCCCCAGACAATTTGGCCCTCTCTGCTTTCCTGCGGACTCCATCCTCAAAAGCACCTGTTTTCGCTTTCGGCAGCCTCCAGAGCAAAAAAGACAAACGTCCAGGTTTTGCTGCCACAGCAAAGGTGCCAGCGGGGAAAAGTAATGCTGGTCCTCATTGCCTCCTGGAACCTCTTCAAATGCCACAGACAATTTGGCCCTCTCTGCTTTCCTGCGGACTCCATCCTCAAAAGCACCTGTTTTCGCTTTCGGCAACCTCAGGAGCAAAAAAGACAAACGTCCAGGTTTTCCTGCCACAGCAAAGGTGCCAGCGGGGAAAAGTAATGCTGGTTCTCACTGCCTCCTGGAACCCTTTCAAATGCCACAGACAATTTGGCCCTCTCTGCTTTCCTGCGGACTCCATCCTCAAAAGCACCTGTTTTCGCTTTCGGAAACCTCCAGAGCAAAAAAGACAAACGTCCAGCTTTTGCTGCCACAGCAAAGGTGCCAGCGGGGAAAAGTAATGCTGGTTCTCACTACCTCCTGGAACTCTTTCAAATGCCACAGACAATTTGGCCCTCTCTGCTTTCCTGCGGACTCCATCCTCAAAAGCACCTGTTTTCGCTTTAGGCAACCTCAGGAGCAAAAAAGACAAACGTCCAGCTTTTGCTGCCACAGCAAAGGTGCCATCGGGGAAAAGTAATGCTGGTCCCCATTGCCTCCTGGAACCTCTTCAAATGCCACAGACAATTTGGCCCTCTCTGCTTTCCTGCGGAATCCATCCTCAAAAGCACCTGTTTTCGCTTTCGGCAACCTCCAGAGCAAAAAAGACAAACGTCCAGGTTTTGCTGCCACAGCAAAGGTGCCAGCGGGGAAAAGTAATGCTGGTCCTCATTGCCTCCTGGAACCTCTTCAAATGCCCCAGACAATTTGGCCCTCTCTGCTTTCCTGCGGACTCCATCCTCAAAAGCACCTGTTTTCGCTTTCGGCAACCTCAGGAGCAAAAAAGAAAAACGTCCAGGATTTCCCTGCCACAGCAAAGGTGCCGGCGGGCAAAAGTAATGCTGGTTCTCACTGCCTCCTGGAACCCTTTCAAATGCCACAGACAATTTGGCCCTCTCTGCTTTCCTGCGGAATCCATCCTCAAAAGCACCTGTTTTCGCTTTCGGCAACCTCCGGAGCAAAAAAGACAAACGTCCAGGTTTTGCTGCCACAGCAAAGGTGCCAGCCGGGAAAAGTAATGCTGGTTCTCACTGCCTCCTGGAACCCTTTCAAATGCCACAGACAATTTGGCCCTCTCTGCTTTCCTGCGGACTCCATCCTCAAAAGCACCTGTTTTCGCTTTCGGCATCCTCCAGAGCAAAAAAGACAAACGTCCAATTTTGCAGCCACAGCAAAGGTGCCAGCGGCGAAAAGTAATGCTGGTTCTCACTGCCTCCTGGAACCCCTTCAAATGCCCCAGACCATTTGGCCCTCTCTGCTTTCCTGCGGACTCTATCCTCAAAAGCGCCTTTTTTCACTTTCGGCGCCCTCCGGTGGTAAAAAGACAAACGTCCAGCTTTTGCTGCCACAGCAAAGGTGCCATCGGGGAAAAGTAATGCTGGTCCTCCTCATTGCCTCCTGGAACCTCTTCAAATGCCACAGACAATTTGGCCCTCTCTGCTTTTCTGCGGACTCCATCCTCAAAAGCACCTGTTTTCGCTTTCGGCAGCCTCCAGAGCAAAAAAGACAAACGTCCAGCTTTTGCTGCCACAGCAAAGGTGCCAGTGGTGAAAAGTAATGCTGGTTCTCATTGCCTCCTGGAACCTCTTCAAATGCCCCAGACAATTTGGCCCTCTCTGCTTTCCTGCGGACTCCATCCTCAAAAGCACCTGTTTTCGCTTTCGGCAACCTCCGGAGCAAAAAAGACAAACGTCCAGCTTTTGCTGCCACAGCAAAGGTGCCAGCCGGGAAAAGTAATGCTGGTTCTCACTGCCTCCTGGAACTCTTTCAAATGCCCCAGACAATTTGGCCCTCTCTGCTTTCCTGCGGACTCCATCCTCAAAAGCACCTGTTTTCGCTTTCGGCAGCCTCCAGAGCAAAAAAGACAAACGTCCAGCTTTTGCTGCCACAGCAAAGGTGCCAGCGGGCAAAAGTAATGCTGGTTCTCACTGCCTCCTGGAACTCTTTCAAATGCCCCAGACAATTTGGCCCTCTCTGCTTTCCTGCGGACTCCATCCTCAAAAGCACCTGTTTTCGCTTTCGGCAGCCTCCGGAGCAAAAAAGACAAACGTCCAGGTTTTGCTGCCACAGCAAAGGTGCCAGCGGGGAAAAGTAATGCTGGTTCTCACTGCCTCCTGGAACCTCTTCAAATGCCACAGACAATTTGGCCCTCTCTGCTTTCCTGCGGACTCCATCCTCAAAAGCACCTGTTTTCGCTTTCGGCAGCCTCCAGGGCAAAAAAGACAAACGTCCAGGTTTTGCTGCCACAGCAAAGGTGCCAGCGGGGAAAAGTAATGCTGGTTCTCACTGCCTCCTGGAACCTCTTCAAATGCCCCAGACTATTTGGCCCTCTCTGCTTTCCTGCGGACTCCATCCTCAAAAGCACCTGTTTTCACTTTCGGCAGCCTCCGGAGCAAAAAAAACAAACGTCCAGCTTTTGCTGCCACAGCAAAGGTGCCAGCGGGGAAAAGTGATGCTGGTCCTCATTGCCTCCTGGAACCTCTTCAAATGCCACAGACAATTTGGCCCTCTCTGCTTTCCTGCGGACTCCATCCTCAAAAGCACCTGTTTTCGCTTTCGGCAACCTCAGGTGCAAAAAAGACAAACGTCCAGGTTTTCCTGCCACAGCAAAGGTGCCAGCGGGGAAAAGTAATGCTGGTTCTCACTGCCTCCTGGAACCCTTTCAAATGCCCCAGACAATTTGGCCCTCTCTGCTTTCCTGCGGACTCCATCCTCAAAAGCACCTGTTTCGCTTTCGGCAGCCTCCGGAGCAAAAAAGACAAACGTCCAGCTTTTGCTGCCACAGCAAAGGTGCCAGCGGGGAAAAGTGATGCTGGTCCTCATTGCCTCCTGGAACCTCTTCAAATGCCACAGACAATTTGGCCCTCTCTGCTTTCCTGCGGACTCCATCCTCAAAAGCACCTGTTTTCGCTTTCGGCAACCTCAGGAGCAAAAAAGACAAACGTCCAGGTTTTCCTGCCACAGCAAAGGTGCCAGCGGGCAAAAGTAATGCTGGTTCTCACTGCCTCCTGGAACCTGTTCAAATGCCACAGACAATTTGGCACTCTCTGCTTTCCTGCGGACTCCATCCTCAAAAGCACCTGTTTTCGCTTTCGGCAACCTCAGGAGCAAAAAAGACAAACGTCCAGGTTTTCCTGCCACAGCAAAGGTGCCAGCGGGCAAAAGTAATGCTGGTTCTCACTGCCTCCTGGAACCCTTTCAAATGCCCCAGACAATTTGGCCCTCTCTGCTTTCCTGCGGACTCCATCCTCAAAAGCACCTGTTTTCGCTTTCGGCAACCTCCGGAGCAAAAAAGACAAACGTCCAGCTTTTGCTGCCACAGCAAAGGTGCCAGCGGGGAAAAGTAATGCTGGTCCTCATTGCCTCCTGGAACCTCTTCAAATGCCACAGACAATTTGGCCCTCTCTGCTTTCCTGCGGACTCCATCCTCAAAAGCACCTGTTTTCGCTTTCGGTAACCTCAGGAGCAAAAAAGAGAAACGTCCAGGTTTTCCTGCCACAGCAAAGGTGCCAGCGGGGAAAAGTAATGCTGGTTCTCACTGCCTCCTGGAACCCTTTCAAATGCCACAGACAATTTGGCCCTCTCTGCTTTCCTGCGGACTCCATCCTCAAAAGCACCTCTTTTCGCTTTCGGAAACCTCCAGAGCAAAAAAGACAAATGTCCAGCTTTTGCTGCCACAGCAAAGGTGCCAGCGGGCAAAAGTAATGCTGGTTCTCACTACCTCCTGGAACTCTTTCAAATGCCACAGACAATTTGGCCCTCTCTGCTTTCCTGCGGACTCCATCCTCAAAAGCACCTGTTTTCGCTTTAGGCAACCTCAGGAGCAAAAAAGACAAACGTCCAGCTTTTGCTGCCACAGCAAAGGTGCCATCGGGGAAAAGTAATGCTGGTCCCCATTGCCTCCTGGAACCTCTTCAAATGCCACAGACAATTTGGCCCTCTCTGCTTTCCTGCGGACTCCATCCTCAAAAGCACCTGTTTTCGCTTTCGGCAACCTCCAGAGCAAAAAAGACAAACGTCCAGGTTTTGCTGCCACAGCAAAGGTGCCAGCGGCGAAAACTAATGCTGGTCCTCATTGCCTCCTGGAACCTCTTCAAATGCCCCAGACAATTTGGCCCTCTCTGCTTTCCTGCGGACTCCATCCTCAAAAGCACCTGTTTTCGCTTTCGGCAACTTCAGGAGCAAAAAAGACAAACGTCCAGGTTTTCCTGCCACAGCAAAGGTGCCGGCGGGCAAAAGTAATGCTGGTTCTCACTGCCTCCTGGAACCCCTTCAAATGCCCCAGACCATTTGGCCCTCTCTGCTTTCCTGCGGACTCTATCCTCAAAAGCGCCTTTTTTCACTTTCGGCGCCCTCCGGTGGTAAAAAGACAAACGTCCAGCTTTTGCTGCCACAGCAAAGGTGCCAGCGGGGAAAAGTAATGCTGGTCCTCCTCATTGCCTCCTGGAACCTCTTCAAATGCCCCAGACAATTTGGCCCTCTCTGCTTTCCTGCGGACTCCATCCTCAAAAGCACCTGTTTTCGCTTTCGGCAACCTCCGGAGCAAAAAAGACAAACGTCCAGGTTTTGCTGCCACAGCAAAGGTGCCAGCCGGGAAAAGTAATGCTGGTTCTCACTGCCTCCTGGAACTCTTTCAAATGCCCCAGACAATTTGGCCCTCTCTGCTTTCCTGCGGACTCCATGCTCAAAAGCACCTGTTTTCGCTTTCGGCAGCCTCCGGAGCAAAAAAGACAAACGTCCAGCTTTTGCTGCCACAGCAAAGGTGCCAGCGGGGAAAAGTAATGCTGGTTCTCAGTGCCTCCTGGAACTCTTTCAAATGCCCCAGACAATTTGGCCCTCTCTGCTTTCCTGCGGACTCCATCCTCAAAAGCACCTGTTTTCGCTTTCGGCAGCCTCCAGAGCAAAAAAGACAAACGTCCAGGTTTTGCTGCCACAGCAAAGGTGCCAGCGGGGAAAAGTAATGCTGGTCCTCATTGCCTCCTGGAACCTCTTCAAATGCCACAGACAATTTGGCCCTCTCTGCTTTCCTGCGGACTCCATCCTCAAAAGCACCTGTTTTCGCTTTCGGCAACCTCAGGAGCAAAAAAGACAAACGTCCAGGTTTTCCTGCCACAGCAAAGGTGCCAGCGGGGAAAAGTAATGCTGGTTCTCACTGCCTCCTGGAACCCTTTCAAATGCCACAGACAATTTGGCCCTCTCTGCTTTCCTGCGGACTCCATCCTCAAAAGCACCTGTTTTCGCTTTCGGAAACCTCCAGAGCAAAAAAGACAAACGTCCAGCTTTTGCTGCCACAGCAAAGGTGCCAGCGGGGAAAAGTAATGCTGGTTCTCACTACCTCCTGGAACTCTTTCAAATGCCACAGACAATTTGGCCCTCTCTGCTTTCCTGCGGACTCCATCCTCAAAAGCACCTGTTTTCGCTTTAGGCAACCTCAGGAGCAAAAAAGACAAACGTCCAGCTTTTGCTGCCACAGCAAAGGTGCCATCGGGGAAAAGTAATGCTGGTCCCCATTGCCTCCTGGAACCTCTTCAAATGCCACAGACAATTTGGCCCTCTCTGCTTTCCTGCGGAATCCATCCTCAAAAGCACCTGTTTTCGCTTTCGGCAACCTCCAGAGCAAAAAAGACAAACGTCCAGGTTTTGCTGCCACAGCAAAGGTGCCAGCGGGGAAAAGTAATGCTGGTCCTCATTGCCTCCTGGAACCTCTTCAAATGCCCCAGACAATTTGGCCCTCTCTGCTTTCCTGCGGACTCCATCCTCAAAAGCACCTGTTTTCGCTTTCGGCAACCTCAGGAGCAAAAAAGAAAAACGTCCAGGATTTCCCTGCCACAGCAAAGGTGCCGGCGGGCAAAAGTAATGCTGGTTCTCACTGCCTCCTGGAACCCTTTCAAATGCCACAGACAATTTGGCCCTCTCTGCTTTCCTGCGGAATCCATCCTCAAAAGCACCTGTTTTCGCTTTCGGCAACCTCCGGAGCAAAAAAGACAAACGTCCAGGTTTTGCTGCCACAGCAAAGGTGCCAGCCGGGAAAAGTAATGCTGGTTCTCACTGCCTCCTGGAACCCTTTCAAATGCCACAGACAATTTGGCCCTCTCTGCTTTCCTGCGGACTCCATCCTCAAAAGCACCTGTTTTCGCTTTCGGCATCCTCCAGAGCAAAAAAGACAAACGTCCAATTTTGCAGCCACAGCAAAGGTGCCAGCGGCGAAAAGTAATGCTGGTTCTCACTGCCTCCTGGAACCCCTTCAAATGCCCCAGACCATTTGGCCCTCTCTGCTTTCCTGCGGACTCTATCCTCAAAAGCGCCTTTTTTCACTTTCGGCGCCCTCCGGTGGTAAAAAGACAAACGTCCAGCTTTTGCTGCCACAGCAAAGGTGCCATCGGGGAAAAGTAATGCTGGTCCTCCTCATTGCCTCCTGGAACCTCTTCAAATGCCACAGACAATTTGGCCCTCTCTGCTTTTCTGCGGACTCCATCCTCAAAAGCACCTGTTTTCGCTTTCGGCAGCCTCCAGAGCAAAAAAGACAAACGTCCAGCTTTTGCTGCCACAGCAAAGGTGCCAGTGGTGAAAAGTAATGCTGGTTCTCATTGCCTCCTGGAACCTCTTCAAATGCCCCAGACAATTTGGCCCTCTCTGCTTTCCTGCGGACTCCATCCTCAAAAGCACCTGTTTTCGCTTTCGGCAACCTCCGGAGCAAAAAAGACAAACGTCCAGCTTTTGCTGCCACAGCAAAGGTGCCAGCCGGGAAAAGTAATGCTGGTTCTCACTGCCTCCTGGAACTCTTTCAAATGCCCCAGACAATTTGGCCCTCTCTGCTTTCCTGCGGACTCCATCCTCAAAAGCACCTGTTTTCGCTTTCGGCAGCCTCCAGAGCAAAAAAGACAAACGTCCAGCTTTTGCTGCCACAGCAAAGGTGCCAGCGGGCAAAAGTAATGCTGGTTCTCACTGCCTCCTGGAACTCTTTCAAATGCCCCAGACAATTTGGCCCTCTCTGCTTTCCTGCGGACTCCATCCTCAAAAGCACCTGTTTTCGCTTTCGGCAACCTCAGGAGCAAAAAAGACAAACGTCCAGGTTTTGCTGCCACAGCAAAGGTGCCAGCGGGCAAAAGTAATGCTGGTTCTCACTGCCTCCTGGAACCCTTTCAAATGCCACAGACAATTTGGCCCTCTCTGCTTTCCTGCGGACTCCATCCTCAAAAGCACCTGTTTTCGCTTTCGGAAACCTCCAGAGCAAAAAAGACAAACGTCCAGCTTTTGCTGCCACAGCAAAGGTGCCAGCGGGGAAAAGTAATGCTGGTTCTCACTACCTCCTGGAACTCTTTCAAATGCCACAGACAATTTGGCCCTCTCTGCTTTCCTGCGGACTCCATCCTCAAAAGCACCTGTTTTCGCTTTAGGCAACCTCAGGAGCAAAAAAGACAAACGTCCAGCTTTTGCTGCCACAGCAAAGGTGCCATCGGGGAAAAGTAATGCTGGTCCCCATTGCCTCCTGGAACCTCTTCAAATGCCACAGACAATTTGGCCCTCTCTGCTTTCCTGCGGAATCCATCCTCAAAAGCACCTGTTTTCGCTTTCGGCAACCTCCAGAGCAAAAAAGACAAACGTCCAGGTTTTGCTGCCACAGCAAAGGTGCCAGCGGGGAAAAGTAATGCTGGTCCTCATTGCCTCCTGGAACCTCTTCAAATGCCCCAGACAATTTGGCCCTCTCTGCTTTCCTGCGGACTCCATCCTCAAAAGCACCTGTTTTCGCTTTCGGCAACCTCAGGAGCAAAAAAGAAAAACGTCCAGGATTTCCCTGCCACAGCAAAGGTGCCGGCGGGCAAAAGTAATGCTGGTTCTCACTGCCTCCTGGAACCCTTTCAAATGCCACAGACAATTTGGCCCTCTCTGCTTTCCTGCGGAATCCATCCTCAAAAGCACCTGTTTTCGCTTTCGGCAACCTCCGGAGCAAAAAAGACAAACGTCCAGGTTTTGCTGCCACAGCAAAGGTGCCAGCCGGGAAAAGTAATGCTGGTTCTCACTGCCTCCTGGAACCCTTTCAAATGCCACAGACAATTTGGCCCTCTCTGCTTTCCTGCGGACTCCATCCTCAAAAGCACCTGTTTTCGCTTTCGGCATCCTCCAGAGCAAAAAAGACAAACGTCCAATTTTGCAGCCACAGCAAAGGTGCCAGCGGCGAAAAGTAATGCTGGTTCTCACTGCCTCCTGGAACCCCTTCAAATGCCCCAGACCATTTGGCCCTCTCTGCTTTCCTGCGGACTCTATCCTCAAAAGCGCCTTTTTTCACTTTCGGCGCCCTCCGGTGGTAAAAAGACAAACGTCCAGCTTTTGCTGCCACAGCAAAGGTGCCATCGGGGAAAAGTAATGCTGGTCCTCCTCATTGCCTCCTGGAACCTCTTCAAATGCCACAGACAATTTGGCCCTCTCTGCTTTTCTGCGGACTCCATCCTCAAAAGCACCTGTTTTCGCTTTCGGCAGCCTCCAGAGCAAAAAAGACAAACGTCCAGCTTTTGCTGCCACAGCAAAGGTGCCAGTGGTGAAAAGTAATGCTGGTTCTCATTGCCTCCTGGAACCTCTTCAAATGCCCCAGACAATTTGGCCCTCTCTGCTTTCCTGCGGACTCCATCCTCAAAAGCACCTGTTTTCGCTTTCGGCAACCTCCGGAGCAAAAAAGACAAACGTCCAGCTTTTGCTGCCACAGCAAAGGTGCCAGCCGGGAAAAGTAATGCTGGTTCTCACTGCCTCCTGGAACTCTTTCAAATGCCCCAGACAATTTGGCCCTCTCTGCTTTCCTGCGGACTCCATCCTCAAAAGCACCTGTTTTCGCTTTCGGCAGCCTCCAGAGCAAAAAAGACAAACGTCCAGCTTTTGCTGCCACAGCAAAGGTGCCAGCGGGCAAAAGTAATGCTGGTTCTCACTGCCTCCTGGAACTCTTTCAAATGCCCCAGACAATTTGGCCCTCTCTGCTTTCCTGCGGACTCCATCCTCAAAAGCACCTGTTTTCGCTTTCGGCAGCCTCCGGAGCAAAAAAGACAAACGTCCAGGTTTTGCTGCCACAGCAAAGGTGCCAGCGGGGAAAAGTAATGCTGGTTCTCACTGCCTCCTGGAACCTCTTCAAATGCCACAGACAATTTGGCCCTCTCTGCTTTCCTGCGGACTCCATCCTCAAAAGCACCTGTTTTCGCTTTCGGCAGCCTCCAGGGCAAAAAAGACAAACGTCCAGGTTTTGCTGCCACAGCAAAGGTGCCAGCGGGGAAAAGTAATGCTGGTTCTCACTGCCTCCTGGAACCTCTTCAAATGCCCCAGACTATTTGGCCCTCTCTGCTTTCCTGCGGACTCCATCCTCAAAAGCACCTGTTTTCACTTTCGGCAGCCTCCGGAGCAAAAAAAACAAACGTCCAGCTTTTGCTGCCACAGCAAAGGTGCCATCAGGGAAAAGTGATGCTGGTCCTCATTGCCTCCTGGAACCTCTTCAAATGCCACAGACAATTTGGCACTCTCTGCTTTCCTGCGGACTCCATCCTCAAAAGCACCTGTTTTCGCTTTCGGCAACCTCAGGAGCAAAAAAGACAAACGTCCAGCTTTTGCTGCCACAGCAAAGGTGCCAGCGGGCAAAAGTAATGCTGGTTCTCACTGCCTCCTGGAACCCTTTCAAATGCCCCAGACAATTTGGCCCTCTCTGCTTTCCTGCAGACTCCATCCTCAAAAGCACCTGTTTCGCTTTCGGCAGCCTCCGGAGCAAAAAAGACAAACGTCCAGCTTTTGCTGCCACAGCAAAGGTGCCAGCGGGGAAAAGTGATGCTGGTCCTCATTGCCTCCTGGAACCTCTTCAAATGCCACAGACAATTTGGCCCTCTCTGCTTTCCTGCGGACTCCATCCTCAAAAGCACCTGTTTTCGCTTTCGGCAGCCTCAGGAGCAAAAAAGACAAACGTCCAGCTTTTGCTGCCACAGCAAAGGTGCCAGCGGGGAAAAGTAATGCTGGTTCTCACTGCCTCCTGGAACCTCTTCAAATGCCCCAGACTATTTGGCCCTCTCTGCTTTCCTGCGGACTCCATCCTCAAAAGCACCTGTTTTCACTTTCGGCAGCCTCTGGAGCAAAAAAAAACAAACGTCCAGCTTTTGCTGCCACAGCAAAGGTGCCAGCGGGGAAAAGTGATGCTGGTCCTCATTGCCTCCTGGAACCTCTTCAAATGCCACAGACAATTTGGCCCTCTCTGCTTTCCTGCGGACTCCATCCTCAAAAGCACCTGTTTTCGCTTTCGGCAACCTCAGGTGCAAAAAAGACAAACGTCCAGGTTTTCCTGCCACAGCAAAGGTGCCAGCGGGGAAAAGTGATGCTGGTCCTCATTGCCTCCTGGAACCCTTTCAAATGCCCCAGACAATTTGGCCCTCTCTGCTTTCCTGCGGACTCCATCCTCAAAAGCACCTGTTTTCGCTTTCGGCAGCCTCCGGAGCAAAAAAGACAAACGTCCAGCTTTTGCTGCCACAGCAAAGGTGCCAGCCGGGAAAAGTAATGCTGGTTCTCACTGCCTCCTGGAACTCTTTCAAATGCCACAGACAATTTGGCCCTCTCTGCTTTCCTGCGGACTCCATCCTCAAAAGCACCTGTTTTCGCTTTCGGCAGTTTCAGGAGCAAAAAAGACAAACGTCCAGCTTTTGCTGCCACAGCAAAGGTGCCAGCGGGGAAAAGTAATGCTGGTCCTCATTGCCTCCTGGAACCTCTTCAAATGCCACAGACAATTTGGCCCTCTCTGCTTTCCTGCGGACTCCATCCTCAAAAGCACCTGTTTTCGCTTTCGGCAACCTCAGGAGCAAAAAAGAAAAAACGTCCAGCTTTTGCTGCCACAGCAAAGGTGCCAGCCGGGAAAAGTAATGCTGGTTCTCACTGCCTCCTGGAACTCTTTCAAATGCCACAGACAATTTGGCCCTCTCTGCTTTCCTGCGGACTCCATCCTCAAAAGCACCTGTTTTCGCTTTCGGCAGTTTCAGGAGCAAAAAAGACAAACGTCCAGCTTTTGCTGCCACAGCAAAGGTGCCAGCGGGGAAAAGTAATGCTGGTCCTCATTGCCTCCTGGAACCTCTTCAAATGCCACAGACAATTTGGCCCTCTCTGCTTTCCTGCGGACTCCATCCTCAAAAGCACCTGTTTTCGCTTTCGGCAACCTCAGGAGCAAAAAAGAAAAAACGTCCAGCTTTTGCTGCCACAGCAAAGGTGCCAGCTAGGAAAAGTAATGCTGGTCCTCATTGACTACTGGAACCTCTTCAAATGCCACAGACAATTTGGCCCTCTCTGCTTTCCTGCGGACTCCATCCTCAAAAGCACCTGTTTTCGCTTTCGGCAACCTCAGGAGCAAAAAAGAGAAACGTCCAGGTTTTCCTGCCACAGCAAAGGTGCCAGCGGGGAAAAGTAATGCTGGTTCTCACTGCCTCCTGGAACCCTTTCAAATGCCACAGACAATTTGGCCCTCTCTGCTTTCCTGCGGACTCCATCCTCAAAAGCACCTCTTTTCGCTTTCGGAAACCTCCAGAGCAAAAAAGACAAATGTCCAGCTTTTGCTGCCACAGCAAAGGTGCCAGCGGGGAAAAGTGATGCTGGTCCTCACTGCCTCCTGAAACCCCTTAAAATGCCACAGACAATTTGGCCCTCTCTGCTTTCCTGCGGACTCCATCCTCAAAAGCACCTGTTTTCGCTTTAGGCAACCTCAGGAGCAAAAAAGACAAACGTCCAGCTTTTGCTGCCACAGCAAAGGTGCCATCGGGGAAAAGTAATGCTGGTCCCCATTGCCTCCTGGAACCTCTTCAAATGCCACAGACAATTTGGCCCTCTCTGCTTTCCTGCGGACTCCATCCTCAAAAGCACCTGTTTTCGCTTTCGGCAACCTCCAGAGCAAAAAAGACAAACGTCCAGGTTTTGCTGCCACAGCAAAGGTGCCAGCGGGGAAAAGTAATGCTGGTCCTCATTGCCTCCTGGAACCTCTTCAAATGCCACAGACAATTTGGCCCTCTCTGCTTTCCTGCGGACTCCATCCTCAAAAGCACCTGTTTTCGCTTTCGGCAACCTCAGGAGCAAAAAAGACAAACGTCCAGGTTTTCCTGCCACAGCAAAGGTGCCGGCGGGCAAAAGTAATGCTGGTTCTCACTGCCTCCTGGAACCCTTTCAAATGCCCCAGACAATTTGGCCCTCTCTGCTTTCCTGCGGACTCCATCCTCAAAAGCACCTGTTTTCGCTTTCGGCAACCTCCGGAGCAAAAAAGACAAACGTCCAGGTTTTGCTGCCACAGCAAAGGTGCCAGCCGGGAAAAGTAATGCTGGTTCTCACTGCCTCCTGGAACTCTTTCAAATGCCCCAGACAATTTGGCCCTCTCTGCTTTCCTGCGGACTCCATCCTCAAAAGAACCTGTTTTCGCTTTCGGCATCCTCCAGAGCAAAAAAGACAAACGTCCAATTTTGCAGCCACAGCAAAGGTGCCAGCGGCGAAAAGTAATGCTGGTTCTCACTGCCTCCTGGAACCCCTTCAAATGCCCCAGACCATTTGGCCCTCTCTGCTTTCCTGCGGACTCTATCCTCAAAAGCGCCTTTTTTCACTTTCGGCGCCCTCCGGTGGTAAAAAGACAAACGTCCAGCTTTTGCTGCCACAGCAAAGGTGCCATCGGGGAAAAGTAATGCTGGTCCTCCTCATTGCCTCCTGGAACCTCTTCAAATGCCACAGACAATTTGGCCCTCTCTGCTTTTCTGCGGACTCCATCCTCAAAAGCACCTGTTTTCGCTTTCGGCAGCGTCCAGAGCAAAAAAGACAAACGTCCATCTTTTGCTGCCACAGCAAAGGTGCCAGCGGGGAAAAGTAATGCTGGTTCTCATTGCCTCCTGGAACCTCTTCAAATGCCCCAGACAATTTGGCCCTCTCTGCTTTCCTGCGGACTCCATCCTCAAAAGCACCTGTTTTCGCTTTCGGCAACCTCCGGAGCAAAAAAGACAAACGTCCAGGTTTTGCTGCCACAGCAAAGGTGCCAGCCGGGAAAAGTAATGCTGGTTCTCACGGCCTCCTGGAACTCTTTCAAATGCCCCAGACAATTTGGCCCTCTCTGCTTTCCTGCGGACTCCATCCTCAAAAGCACCTGTTTTCGCTTTCGGCAGCCTCCGGAGCAAAAAAGACAAACGTCCAGCTTTTGCTGCAACAGCAAAGGTGCCAGCGGGGAAAAGTAATGCTGGTTCTCAGTGCCTCCTGGAACTCTTTCAAATGCCCCAGACAATTTGGCCCTCTCTGCTTTCCTGCGGACTCCATCCTCAAAAGCACCTGTTTTCGCTTTCGGCAGCCTCCAGAGCAAAAAAGACAAACGTCCAGGTTTTGCTGCCACAGCAAAGGTGCCAGCGGGCAAAAGTTATGCTGGTCCTCATTGCCTCCTGGAACCTCTTCAAATGCCACAGACAATTTGGCCCTCTCTGCTTTCCTGCGGAATCCATCCTCAAAAGCACCTGTTTTCGCTTTCGGCAACCTCAGGAGCAAAAAAGACAAACGTCCAGCTTTTGCTGCCACAGCAAAGGTGCCAGCTAGGAAAAGTAATGCTGGTCCTCATTGCCTCCTGGAACCTCTTCAAATGCCACAGACAATTTGGCCCTCTCTGCTTTCCTGCGGACTCCATCCTCAAAAGCACCTGTTTTCGCTTTCGGCAACCTCAGGAGCAAAAAAGGCAAACGTCCAGGTTTTCCTGCCACAGCAAAGGTGCCAGCGATCAAAAGTAATGCTGGTTCTCACTGCCTCCTGGAACCCTTTCAAATGCCACAGACAATTTGGCCCTCTCTGCTTTCCTGCGGACTCCATCCTCAAAAGCACCTGTTTTCGCTTTCGGAAACCTCCAGAGCAAAAAAGACAAACGTCCAGCTTTTGCTGCCACAGCAAAGGTGCCAGCGGGCAAAAGTAATGCTGGTTCTCACTGCCTCCTGGAACTCTTTCAAATGCCCCAGACAATTTGGCCCTCTCTGCTTTCCTGCGGACTCCATCCTCAAAAGCACCTGTTTTCGCTTTCGGCAGCCTCCAGAGCAAAAAAGACAAACGTCCAGGTTTTGCTGCCACAGCAAAGGTGCCAGCGGGCAAAAGTAATGCTGGTTCTCACTGCCTCCTGGAACCTCTTCAAATGCCACAGACAATTTGGCCCTCTCTGCTTTCCTGCGGACTCCATCCTCAAAAGCACCTGTTTTCGCTTTCGGAAAACTCAGGAGCAAAAAAGACAAACGTCCAGGTTTTCCTGCCACAGCAAAGGTGCCATCAGGCAAAAGTAATGCTGGTTCTCACTGCCTCCTGGAACCCTTTCAAATGCCCCAGACAATTTGGCCCTCTCTGCTTTCCTGCAGACTCCATCCTCAAAAGCACCTGTTTTCGCTTTCGGCAGCCTCCAGAGCAAAAAAGACAAACGTCCAGGTTTTGCTGCCACAGCAAAGGTGCCAGCGGGGAAAAGTGATGCTGGTCCTCATTGCCTCCTGGAACCTCTTCAAATGCCACAGACAATTTGGCCCTCTCTGCTTTCCTGCGGACTCCATCCTCAAAAGCACCTGTTTTCGCTTTCGGCAACCTCCGGAGCAAAAAAGACAAACGTCCAGGTTTTGCTGCCACAGCAAAGGTGCCAGCCAGGAAAAGTAATGCTGGTTCTCACTACCTCCTAGAACTCTTTCAAATGCCCCAGACAATTTGGCCCTCTCTGCTTTCCTGCGGACTCCATGCTCAAAAGCACCTATTTTCGCTTTCGGCAGCCTCCGGAGCAAAAAAGACAAACGTCCAGCTTTTGCTGCCACAGCAAAGGTGCCAGCGGGGAAAAGTAATGCTGGTCCTCATTGCCTCCTGGAACCTCTTCAAATGCCACAGACAATTTGGCCCTCTCTGCTTTCCTGCGGACTCCATCCTCAAAAGCACCTGTTTTCGCTTTCGGCAACCTCCGGAGCAAAAAAGACAAATGTCCAGGTTTTCCTGCCACAGCAAAGGTGCCATCGGGAAAAAGTAATGCTGGTTCTCACTGCCTCCTGGAACCCTTTCAAATGCCCCAGACAATTTGGCCCTCTCTGCTTTCCTGCGGACTCCATCCTCAAAAGCACCTCTTTTCGCTTTCGGCAGCCTCCGGAGCAAAAAAGACAAACGTCCAGCTTTTGCTGCCACAGCAAAGGTGCCAACCGAGAAAAGTAATGCTGGTTCTCACTGCCTCCTGGAACTCTTTCAAATGGCACAGACAATTTGGCCCTCTCTGCTTTCCTGCGGACTCCATCCTCAAAAGCACCTGTTTTCGCTTTCGGCAGCCTCCGGAGCAAAAAAGACAAACGTCCAGGTTTTGCTGCCACAGCAAAGGTGCCAGCGGGGAAAAGTAATGCTGGTTCTCACTGCCTCCTGGAACCCTTTCAAATGCCCCAGTCAATTTGGCCCTCTCTGCTTTCCTGCGGACTCCATCCTCAAAAGCACCTGTTTCGCTTTCGGCAACCTCAGGAGCAAAAAAGACAAACGTCCAGGTTTTCCTGCCACAGCAAAGGTGCCAGCGGGCAAAAGTAATGCTGGTTCTCACTGCCTCCTGGAACCCTTTCAAATGCCCCAGACAATTTGGCCCTCTCTGCTTTCCTGCGGACTCCATCCTCAAAAGAACCTGTTTTCGCTTTCGGCATCCTCCAGAGCAAAAAAGACAAACGTCCAATTTTGCAGCCACAGCAAAGGTGCCAGCGGCGAAAAGTAATGCTGGTTCTCACTGCCTCCTGGAACCCCTTCAAATGCCCCAGACCATTTGTCCCTCTCTGCTTTCCTGCGGACTCTATCCTCAAAAGCGCCTTTTTTCACTTTCGGCGCCCTCCGGTGGTAAAAAGACAAACGTCCAGCTTTTGCTGCCACAGCAAAGGTGCCATCGGGGAAAAGTAATGCTGGTCCTCCTCATTTCCTCCTGGAACCTCTTCAAATGCCACAGACAATTTGGCCCTCTCTGCTTTTCTGCGGACTCCATCCTCAAAAGCACCTGTTTTCGCTTTCGGCAGCCTCCAGAGCAAAAAAGACAAACGTCCAGCTTTTGCTGCCACAGCAAAGGTGCCAGCGGTGAAAAGTAATGCTGGTTCTCATTGCCTCCTGGAACCTCTTCAAATGCCCCAGACAATTTGGCCCTCTCTGCTTTCCTGCGGACTCCATCCTCAAAAGCACCTGTTTTCGCTTTCGGCAACCTCCGGAGCAAAAAAGACAAACGTCCAGGTTTTGCTGCCACAGCAAAGGTGCCAGCCGGGAAAAGTAATGCTGGTTCTCACTGCCTCCTGGAACTCTTTCAAATGCCCCAGACAATTTGGCCCTCTCTGCTTTCCTGCGGACTCCATCCTCAAAAGCACCTGTTTTCGCTTTCGGCAGCCTCCAGAGCAAAAAAGACAAACGTCCAGCTTTTGCTGCCACAGCAAAGGTGCCAGCGGGCAAAAGTAATGCTGGTTCTCACTGCCTCCTGGAACTCTTTCAAATGCCCCAGACAATTTGGCCCTCTCTGCTTTCCTGCGGACTCCATCCTCAAAAGCACCTGTTTTCGCTTTCGGCAGCCTCCAGAGCAAAAAAGACAAACGTCCAGGTTTTGCTGCCACAGCAAAGGTGCCAGCGGGGAAAAGTAATGCTGGTTCTCACTGCCTCCTGGAACCTCTTCAAATGCCACAGACAATTTGGCCCTCTCTGCTTTCCTGCGGACTCCATCCTCAAAAGCACCTGTTTTCGCTTTCGGAAAACTCAGGAGCAAAAAAGACAAACGTCCAGGTTTTCCTGCCACAGCAAAGGTGCCAGCGGGCAAAAGTAATGCTGGTTCTCACTGCCTCCTGGAACCTCTTCAAATGCCACAGACAATTTGGCCCTCTCTGCTTTCCTGCGGACTCCATCCTCAAAAGCACCTCTTTTCGCTTTCGGAAAACTCAGGAGCAAAAAAGACAAACGTCCAGGTTTTCCTGCCACAGCAAAGGTGCCATCAGGCAAAAGTAATGCTGGTTCTCACTGCCTCCTGGAACCCTTTCAAATGCCCCAGACAATTTGGCCCTCTCTGCTTTCCTGCAGACTCCATCCTCAAAAGCACCTGTTTTCGCTTTCGGCAGCCTCCAGAGCAAAAAAGACAAACGTCCAGGTTTTGCTGCCACAGCAAAGGTGCCAGCGGGGAAAAGTGATGCTGGTCCTCATTGCCTCCTGGAACCTCTTCAAATGCCACAGACAATTTGGCCCTCTCTGCTTTCCTGCGGACTCCATCCTCAAAAGCACCTGTTTTCGCTTTCGGCAACCTCCGGAGCAAAAAAGACAAACGTCCAGGTTTTGCTGCCACAGCAAAGGTGCCAGCCAGGAAAAGTAATGCTGGTTCTCACTACCTCCTAGAACTCTTTCAAATGCCCCAGACAATTTGGCCCTCTCTGCTTTCCTGCGGACTCCATGCTCAAAAGCACCTATTTTCGCTTTCGGCAGCCTCCGGAGCAAAAAAGACAAACGTCCAGCTTTTGCTGCCACAGCAAAGGTGCCAGCGGGGAAAAGTAATGCTGGTCCTCATTGCCTCCTGGAACCTCTTCAAATGCCACAGACAATTTGGCCCTCTCTGCTTTCCTGCGGACTCCATCCTCAAAAGCACCTGTTTTCGCTTTCGGCAACCTCCGGAGCAAAAAGACAAATGTCCAGGTTTTCCTGCCACAGCAAAGGTGCCATCGGGAAAAAGTAATGCTGGTTCTCACTGCCTCCTGGAACCCTTTCAAATGCCCCAGACAATTTGGCCCTCTCTGCTTTCCTGCGGACTCCATCCTCAAAAGCACCTCTTTTCGCTTTCGGCAGCCTCCGGAGCAAAAAAGACAAACGTCCAGCTTTTGCTGCCACAGCAAAGGTGCCAACCGAGAAAAGTAATGCTGGTTCTCACTGCCTCCTGGAACTCTTTCAAATGGCACAGACAATTTGGCCCTCTCTGCTTTCCTGCGGACTCCATCCTCAAAAGCACCTGTTTTCGCTTTCGGCAGCCTCCGGAGCAAAAAAGACAAACGTCCAGGTTTTGCTGCCACAGCAAAGGTGCCAGCGGGGAAAAGTAATGCTGGTTCTCACTGCCTCCTGGAACCCTTTCAAATGCCCCAGTCAATTTGGCCCTCTCTGCTTTCCTGCGGACTCCATCCTCAAAAGCACCTGTTTCGCTTTCGGCAACCTCAGGAGCAAAAAAGACAAACGTCCAGGTTTTCCTGCCACAGCAAAGGTGCCAGCGGGCAAAAGTAATGCTGGTTCTCACTGCCTCCTGGAACCCTTTCAAATGCCCCAGACAATTTGGCCCTCTCTGCTTTCCTGCGGACTCCATCCTCAAAAGAACCTGTTTTCGCTTTCGGCATCCTCCAGAGCAAAAAAGACAAACGTCCAATTTTGCAGCCACAGCAAAGGTGCCAGCGGCGAAAAGTAATGCTGGTTCTCACTGCCTCCTGGAACCCCTTCAAATGCCCCAGACCATTTGTCCCTCTCTGCTTTCCTGCGGACTCTATCCTCAAAAGCGCCTTTTTTCACTTTCGGCGCCCTCCGGTGGTAAAAAGACAAACGTCCAGCTTTTGCTGCCACAGCAAAGGTGCCATCGGGGAAAAGTAATGCTGGTCCTCCTCATTTCCTCCTGGAACCTCTTCAAATGCCACAGACAATTTGGCCCTCTCTGCTTTTCTGCGGACTCCATCCTCAAAAGCACCTGTTTTCGCTTTCGGCAGCCTCCAGAGCAAAAAAGACAAACGTCCAGCTTTTGCTGCCACAGCAAAGGTGCCAGCGGTGAAAAGTAATGCTGGTTCTCATTGCCTCCTGGAACCTCTTCAAATGCCCCAGACAATTTGGCCCTCTCTGCTTTCCTGCGGACTCCATCCTCAAAAGCACCTGTTTTCGCTTTCGGCAACCTCAGGAGCAAAAAAGACAAACGTCCAGGTTTTGCTGCCACAGCAAAGGTGCCAGCCGGGAAAAGTAATGCTGGTTCTCACTGCCTCCTGGAACTCTTTCAAATGCCCCAGACAATTTGGCCCTCTCTGCTTTCCTGCGGACTCCATCCTCAAAAGCACCTGTTTTCGCTTTCGGCAGCCTCCAGAGCAAAAAAGACAAACGTCCAGCTTTTGCTGCCACAGCAAAGGTGCCAGCGGGCAAAAGTAATGCTGGTTCTCACTGCCTCCTGGAACTCTTTCAAATGCCCCAGACAATTTGGCCCTCTCTGCTTTCCTGCGGACTCCATCCTCAAAAGCACCTGTTTTCGCTTTCGGCAGCCTCCAGAGCAAAAAAGACAAACGTCCAGGTTTTGCTGCCACAGCAAAGGTGCCAGCGGGGAAAAGTAATGCTGGTTCTCACTGCCTCCTGGAACCTCTTCAAATGCCACAGACAATTTGGCCCTCTCTGCTTTCCTGCGGACTCCATCCTCAAAAGCACCTGTTTTCGCTTTCGGAAAACTCAGGAGCAAAAAAGACAAACGTCCAGGTTTTCCTGCCACAGCAAAGGTGCCAGCGGGCAAAAGTAATGCTGGTTCTCACTGCCTCCTGGAACCTCTTCAAATGCCACAGACAATTTGGCCCTCTCTGCTTTCCTGCGGACTCCATCCTCAAAAGCACCTCTTTTCGCTTTCGGAAAACTCAGGAGCAAAAAAGACAAACGTCCAGGTTTTCCTGCCACAGCAAAGGTGCCATCAGGCAAAAGTAATGCTGGTTCTCACTGCCTCCTGGAACCCTTTCAAATGCCCCAGACAATTTGGCCCTCTCTGCTTTCCTGCAGACTCCATCCTCAAAAGCACCTGTTTTCGCTTTCGGCAGCCTCCAGAGCAAAAAAGACAAACGTCCAGGTTTTGCTGCCACAGCAAAGGTGCCAGCGGGGAAAAGTGATGCTGGTCCTCATTGCCTCCTGGAACCTCTTCAAATGCCACAGACAATTTGGCCCTCTCTGCTTTCCTGCGGACTCCATCCTCAAAAGCACCTGTTTTCGCTTTCGGCAACCTCCGGAGCAAAAAGACAAACGTCCAGGTTTTGCTGCCACAGCAAAGGTGCCAGCCAGGAAAAGTAATGCTGGTTCTCACTACCTCCTAGAACTCTTTCAAATGCCCCAGACAATTTGGCCCTCTCTGCTTTCCTGCGGACTCCATGCTCAAAAGCACCTATTTTCGCTTTCGGCAGCCTCCGGAGCAAAAAAGACAAACGTCCAGCTTTTGCTGCCACAGCAAAGGTGCCAGCGGGGAAAAGTAATGCTGGTTCTCACTGCCTCCTGGAACCCCTTCAAATGCCCCAGACCATTTGTCCCTCTCTGCTTTCCTGCGGACTCTATCCTCAAAAGCGCCTTTTTTCACTTTCGGCGCCCTCCGGTGGTAAAAAGACAAACGTCCAGCTTTTGCTGCCACAGCAAAGGTGCCATCGGGGAAAAGTAATGCTGGTCCTCCTCATTTCCTCCTGGAACCTCTTCAAATGCCACAGACAATTTGGCCCTCTCTGCTTTTCTGCGGACTCCATCCTCAAAAGCACCTGTTTTCGCTTTCGGCAGCCTCCAGAGCAAAAAAGACAAACGTCCAGCTTTTGCTGCCACAGCAAAGGTGCCAGCGGTGAAAAGTAATGCTGGTTCTCATTGCCTCCTGGAACCTCTTCAAATGCCCCAGACAATTTGGCCCTCTCTGCTTTCCTGCGGACTCCATCCTCAAAAGCACCTGTTTTCGCTTTCGGCAACCTCCGGAGCAAAAAAGACAAACGTCCAGGTTTTGCTGCCACAGCAAAGGTGCCAGCCGGGAAAAGTAATGCTGGTTCTCACTGCCTCCTGGAACTCTTTCAAATGCCCCAGACAATTTGGCCCTCTCTGCTTTCCTGCGGACTCCATCCTCAAAAGCACCTGTTTTCGCTTTCGGCAGCCTCCAGAGCAAAAAAGACAAACGTCCAGCTTTTGCTGCCACAGCAAAGGTGCCAGCGGGCAAAAGTAATGCTGGTTCTCACTGCCTCCTGGAACTCTTTCAAATGCCCCAGACAATTTGGCCCTCTCTGCTTTCCTGCGGACTCCATCCTCAAAAGCACCTGTTTTCGCTTTCGGCAGCCTCCAGAGCAAAAAAGACAAACGTCCAGGTTTTGCTGCCACAGCAAAGGTGCCAGCGGGGAAAAGTAATGCTGGTTCTCACTGCCTCCTGGAACCTCTTCAAATGCCACAGACAATTTGGCCCTCTCTGCTTTCCTGCGGACTCCATCCTCAAAAGCACCTGTTTTCGCTTTCGGAAAACTCAGGAGCAAAAAAGACAAACGTCCAGGTTTTCCTGCCACAGCAAAGGTGCCATCAGGCAAAAGTAATGCTGGTTCTCACTGCCTCCTGGAACCCTTTCAAATGCCCCAGACAATTTGGCCCTCTCTGCTTTCCTGCGGACTCCATCCTCAAAAGCACCTGTTTTCGCTTTCGGAAACCTCCAGAGCAAAAAAGACAAACGTCCAGGTTTTGCTGCCACAGCAAAGGTGCCAGCGGGGAAAAGTGATGCTGGTCCTCATTGCCTCCTGGAACCTCTTCAAATGCCACAGACAATTTGGCCCTCTCTGCTTTCCTGCGGACTCCATCCTCAAAAGCACCTGTTTTCGCTTTCGGCAACCTCCGGAGCAAAAAAGACAAACGTCCAGGTTTTGCTGCCACAGCAAAGGTGCCAGCCAGGAAAAGTAATGCTGGTTCTCACTACCTCCTAGAACTCTTTCAAATGCCACAGACAATTTGGCCCTCTCTGCTTTCCTGCGGACTCCATCCTCAAAAGCACCTGTTTTCGCTTTAGGCAGCCTCCGGAGCAAAAAAGACAAACGTCCAGCTTTTGCTGCCACAGCAAAGGTGCCAGCGGGGAAAAGTAATGCTGGTCCTCATTGCCTCCTGGAACCTCTTCAAATGCCCCAGACAATTTGGCCCTCTCTGCTTTCCTGCGGACTCCATCCTCAAAAGCACCTGTTTTCGCTTTCGGCAACCTCCGGAGCAAAAAAGACAAATGTCCAGGTTTTCCTGCCACAGCAAAGGTGCCATCGGGAAAAAGTAATGCTGGTTCTCACTGCCTCCTGGAACCCTTTCAAATGCCCCAGACAATTTGGCCCTCTCTGCTTTCCTGCGGACTCCATCCTCAAAAGCACCTGTTTTCGCTTTCGGCAGACTCCGGAGCAAAAAAGACAAACGTCCAGCTTTTGCTGCCACAGCAAAGGTGCCAACCGAGAAAAGTAATGCTGGTTCTCACTGCCTCCTGGAACTCTTTCAAATGCCCCAGACAATTTGGCCCTCTCTGCTTTCCTGCGGACTCCATCCTCAAAAGCACCTGTTTTCGCTTTCGGCAGCCTCCGGAGCAAAAAAGACAAACGTCCAGCTTTTGCTGCCACAGCACAGGTGCCAGCGGGGAAAAGTAATGCTGGTTCTCACTGCCTCCTGGAACCTCTTCAAATGCCCCAGACTATTTGGCCCTCTCTGCTTTCCTGCGGACTCCATCCTCAAAAGCACCTGTTTTCACTTTCGGCAGCCTCCGGAGCAAAAAAAACAAACGTCCAGCTTTTGCTGCCACAGCAAAGGTGCCATCAGGGAAAAGTGATGCTGGTCCTCATTGCCTCCTGGAACCTCTTCAAATGCCACAGACAATTTGGCACTCTCTGCTTTCCTGCGGACTCCATCCTCAAAAGCACCTGTTTTCGCTTTCGGCAACCTCAGGAGCAAAAAAGACAAACGTCCAGGTTTTCCTGCCACAGCAAAGGTGCCAGCGGGCAAAAGTAATGCTGGTTCTCACTGCCTCCTGGAACCCTTTCAAATGCCCCAGACAATTTGGCCCTCTCTGCTTTCCTGCGGACTCCATCCTCAAAAGCACCTGTTTCGCTTTCGGCAGCCTCCGGAGCAAAAAAGACAAACGTCCAGCTTTTGCTGCCACAGCAAAGGTGCCAGCGGGGAAAAGTGATGCTGGTCCTCATTGCCTCCTGGAACCTCTTCAAATGCCACAGACAATTTGGCCCTCTCTGCTTTCCTGCGGACTCCATCCTCAAAAGCACCTGTTTTTGCTTTCGGAAACCTCAGGAGCAAAAAAGACAAACGTCCAGGTTTTCCTGCCACAGCAAAGGTGCCAGCGGGCAAAAGTAATGCTGGTTCTCACTGGCTCCTGGAACGTGTTCAAATGCCACAGACAATTTGGCCCTCTCTGCTTTCCTGCGGACTCCATCCTCAAAAGCACCTGTTTTCGCTTTCGGCAACCTCAGGAGCAAAAAAGACAAACGTCCAGGTTTTCCTGCCACAGCAAAGGTGCCAGCGGGCAAAAGTAATGCTGGTTCTCACTGCCTCCTGGAACCTGTTCAAATGCCACAGACAATTTGGCCCTCTCTGCTTTCCTGCGGACTCCATCCTCAAAAGCACCTGTTTTCGCTTTCGGGAACCTCAGGAGCAAAAAAGACAAACGTCCAGGTTTTCCTGCCACAGCAAAGGTGCCAGCGGGCAAAAGTAATGCTGGTTCTCACTGCCTCCTGGAACCCTTTCAAATGCCCCAGACAATTTGGCCCTCTCTGCTTTCCTGCGGACTCCATCCTCAAAAGCACCTGTTTTCGCTTTCGGCAGCCTCCGGAGCAAAAAAGACAAACGTCCAGCTTTTGCTGCCACAGCAAAGGTGCCAGCCGGGAAAAGTAATGCTGGTTCTCACTGCCTCCTGGAACTCTTTCAAATGCCACAGACAATTTGGCCCTCTCTGCTTTCCTGCGGACTCCATCCTCAAAAGCACCTGTTTTCGCTTTCGGCAGCCTCCGGAGCAAAAAAGACAAACGTCCAGCTTTTGCTGCCACAGCAAAGGTGCCATCGGGGAAAAGTAATGCTGGTTCTAACTGCCTCCTGGAACTCTTTCAAATGCCCCAGACAATTTGGCCCTCTCTGCTTTCCTGCAGACTGCATCCTCAAAAGCACCTGTTTTCGCTTTCGGCAGCCTCCGGAGCAAAAAAGACAAACGTCCAGCTTTTGCTGCCACAGCAAAGGTGCC
>NW_028127468.1:0-112705 GCF_965231255.1 Vanellus vanellus
GCTGGTTCTCACTGCCTCCTGGAACCCTTTCAAATGCCACAGACAATTTGGCCCTCTCTGCTTTCCTGCGGACTCCATCCTCAAAAGCACCTGTTTTTCGCTTTTGGCAACCTCCGGAGCAAAAAAGACAAACGTCCAGCTTTTGCTGCCACAGCAAAGGTGCCAGCGGGAAAAAGTAATGCTGGTTCTCACTGCCTCCTGGAACCCTTTCAAATGCCACAGACAATTTGCCCTCTCTGCTTTCCTGCGGACTCCATCCTCAAAAGCACCTGTTTTCGCTTTTGGCAACTCCGGAGCAAAAAAGACAAACGTCCAGCTTTTGCTGCCACAGCAAAGGTGCCAGCGGGAAAAAGTAATGCTGGTTCTCACTGCCTCCTGGAACCCTTTCAAATGCCCAGACAATTAAGCCCTCTCTGCTTTCCTGCGGACTCCATCCTCAAAAGCGACTTTTTTCACTTTCGGCGCCCTCCGGTGGTAAAAAGACAAACGTCCAGCTTTTGCTGCCACAGCAAAGGTGCCAGCGGGGAAAAGTGATGCTGGTTCTCACTGCCTCCTGGAACTCTTTCAAATGCCCCAGACAATTTGGCTCTCTCTGCTTTCCTGCGGACTCCATCCTCAAAAGCACCTGTTTTCGCTTTCGGCAGCCTCCGGAGCAAAAAAGACAAACGTCCAGCTTTTGCTGCCACAGCAAAGGTGCCAGCGGGGAAAAGTAATGCTGGTTCTCACTGCCTCCTGGAACCTCTTCAAATGCCACAGACATTTTGGCCCTCTCTGCTTTCCTGCGGACTCCATCCTCAAAAGCACCTGTTTTCGCTTTCGGCAACCTCCAGAGCAAAAAGACAAACGTCCAGCTTTTGCTGCCACAGCAAAGGTGCCAGCGGGGAAAAGTAATGCTGGTTCTCACTGCCTCCTGGAACCCTTTCAAATGCCACAGACAATTTGGCCTCTCTGCTTTCCTGCGGACTCCATCCTCAAAAGCACCTGTTTTCGCTTTCGGCAGCCTCCGGAGCAAAAAAGACAAACGTCCAGCTTTTGCTGCCACAGCAAAGGTGCCAGCGGGGAAAAGTAATGCTGGTTCTCACTGCCTCCTGGAACCCTTTCAAATGCCCCAGACAATTTGGCCCTCTCTGCTTTCCTGCGGACTCCATCCTCAAAAGCACCTGTTTTCGCTTTCGGCAGCCTCCGGAGCAAAAAAGACAAACGTCCAGCTTTTGCTGCCACAGCAAAGGTGCCAGCGGGGAAAAGTAATGCTGGTTCTCACTGCCTCCTGGAACCCTTTCAAATGCCCCAGACAATTAAGCCCTCTCTGCTTTCCTGCGGACTCTATCCTCAAAAGCGCCTTTTTTCACTTTCGGCGCCCTCCGGTGGTAAAAAGACAAACGTCCAGGTTTTGCTGCCACAGCAAAGGTGCCAGCGGGAAAAGTGATGCTGGTTCTCACTGCCTCCTGGAACTCTTTCAAATGCCACAGACAATTTGGCCCTCTCTGCTTTCCTGCGGACTCCATCCTCAAAAGCACCTATTTTCGCTTTCGGCAGCCTCCGGAGCAAAAAAGACAAACGTCCAGCTTTTGCTGCCACAGCAAAGGTGCCAGCGGGGAAAAGTAATGCTGGTTCTCACTGCCTCCTGGAACCCTTTCAAATGCCACAGACAATTTGGCCCTCTCTGCTTTCCTGCGGACTCCATCCTCAAAAGCACCTGTTTTCGCTTTCGGCAGCCTCCGGAGCAAAAAGACAAACGTCCAGCTTTTGCTGCCACAGCAAAGGTGCCAGCGGGGAAAAGTAATGCTGGTTCTCACTGCCTCCTGGAACCTGTTCAAATGCCCCAGACAATTTGGCCCTCTCTGCTTTCCTGCGGACTCCATCCTCCAAAAGCACCTGTTTTCGCTTTCGGCAGCCTCCGGAGCAAAAAAGACAAACGTCCAGCTTTTGCTGCCACAGCAAAGGTGCCAGCGGGGAAAAGTAATGCTGGTTCTCACTGCCTCCTGGAACCCTTTCAAATGCCACAGACAATTTGGCCCTCTCTGCTTTCCTGCGGACTCCATCCTCAAAAGCACCTGTTTTCGCTTTCGCAGCCTCCGGAGCAAAAAAGACAAACGTCCAGCTTTTGCTGCCACAGCAAAGGTGCCAGCGGGGAAAAGTAATGCTGGTTCTCACTGCCTCCTGGAACCCTTTCAAATGCCACAGACAATTTGGCCCTCTCTGCTTTCCTGCGGACTCCATCCTCAAAAGAACCTATTTTCGCTTTCGGCAGCCTCCGGAGCAAAAAAAGACAAACGTCCAGCTTTTGCTGCCACAGCAAAGGTGCCAGCGGGGAAAAGTAATGCTGGTTCTCACTGCCTCCTGGAACCTCTTCAAATGCCCCAGACAATTTGGCCCTCTCTGCTTTCCTGCGGACTCCATCCTCAAAAGCACCTGTTTTCGCTTTTGGCAACCTCCGGAGCAAAAAAGACAAACGTCCAGCTTTTGCTGCCACAGCAAAGGTGCCAGCGGGGAAAAGTAATGCTGGTTCTCACTGCCTCCTGGAACCCTTTCAAATGCCCCAGACAATTTGGCCCTCTCTGCTTTCCTGCGGACTCCATCCTCAAAAGCACCTGTTTTCGCTTTCGGCAGCCTCCGGAGCAAAAAAGACAAACGTCCAGCTTTTGCTGCCACAGCAAAGGTGCCAGCGGGGAAAAGTAATGCTCGTTCTCACTGCCTCCTGGAACCCTTTCAAATGCCACAGACAATTTGGCCCTCTCTGCTTTCCTGCGGACTCCATCCTCAAAAGCACCTGTTTTCGCTTTCGGCAACCTCCGGAGCAAAAAAGACAAACGTCCAGCTTTTGCTGCCACAGCAAAGGTGCCAGCGGGGAAAAGTAATGCTGGTTCTCACTGCCTCCTGGAACCCTTTCAAATGCCACAGACAATTTGGCCCTCTCTGCTTTCCTGTGGACTCCATCCTCAAAAGCACCTGTTTTCGCTTTCGGCAGCCTCCGGAGCAAAAAAGACAAACGTCCAGCTTTTGCTGCCACAGCAAAGGTGCCAGCGGGGAAAAGTAATGCTGGTTCTCACTGCCTCCTGGAACCCTTTCAAATGCCCCAGACAATTTGGCCCTCTCTGCTTTCCTGCGGACTCCATCCTCAAAAGCACCTGTTTTCGCTTTCGGCAGCCTCCGGAGCAAA
The DNA here is from genome assembly GCF_965231255.1 of Vanellus vanellus. NCBI lineage: Eukaryota > Metazoa > Chordata > Aves > Charadriiformes > Charadriidae > Vanellus > Vanellus vanellus. Next base: position 3,161 of record NW_028127468.1, read on the forward strand.
AAAGACAAACGTCCAGCTTTTGCTGCCACAGCAAAGGTGCCAGCGGGGAAAAGTAATGCTGGTTCTCACTGCCTCCTGGAACCCTTTCAAATGCCCCAGACAATTAAGCCCTCTCTGCTTTCCTGCGGACTCTATCCTCAAAAGCGACTTTTTTCACTTTCGGCGCCCTCCGGTGGTAAAAAGACAAACGTCCAGCTTTTGCTGCCACAGCAAAGGTGCCAGCGGGGAAAAGTAATGCTGGTTCTCACTGCCTCCTGGAACCTCTTCAAATGCCACAGACATTTTGGCCCTCTCTGCTTTCCTGCGGACTCCATCCTCAAAAGCACCTGTTTTCGCTTTCGGCAACCTCCAGAGCAAAAAAGACAAACGTCCAGCTTTTGCTGCCACAGCAAAGGTGCCAGCGGGGAAAAGTAATGCTGGTTCTCACTGCCTCCTGGAACCCTTTCAAATGCCACAGACAATTTGGCCCTCTCTGCTTTCCTGCGGACTCCATCCTCAAAAGCACCTGTTTTCGCTTTCGGCAGCCTCCGGAGCAAAAAAGACAAACGTCCAGCTTTTGCTGCCACAGCAAAGGTGCCAGCGGGGAAAAGTAATGCTGGTTCTCACTGCCTCCTGGAACCCTTTCAAATGCCCCAGACAATTTGGCCCTCTCTGCTTTCCTGCGGACTCCATCCTCAAAAGCACCTGTTTTCGCTTTCGGCAGCCTCCGGAGCAAAAAAGACAAACGTCCAGCTTTTGCTGCCACAGCAAAGGTGCCAGCGGGGAAAAGTAATGCTGGTTCTCACTGCCTCCTGGAACCCTTTCAAATGCCCCAGACAATTAAGCCCTCTCTGCTTTCCTGCGGACTCTATCCTCAAAAGCGCCTTTTTTCACTTTCGGCGCCCTCCGGTGGTAAAAAGACAAACGTCCAGGTTTTGCTGCCACAGCAAAGGTGCCAGCGGGGAAAAGTGATGCTGGTTCTCACTGCCTCCTGGAACTCTTTCAAATGCCACAGACAATTTGGCCCTCTCTGCTTTCCTGCGGACTCCATCCTCAAAAGCACCTATTTTCGCTTTCGGCAGCCTCCGGAGCAAAAAAGACAAACGTCCAGCTTTTGCTGCCACAGCAAAGGTGCCAGCGGGGAAAAGTAATGCTGGTTCTCACTGCCTCCTGGAACCCTTTCAAATGCCACAGACAATTTGGCCCTCTCTGCTTTCCTGCGGACTCCATCCTCAAAAGCACCTGTTTTCGCTTTCGGCAGCCTCCGGAGCAAAAAAGACAAACGTCCAGCTTTTGCTGCCACAGCAAAGGTGCCAGCGGGGAAAAGTAATGCTGGTTCTCACTGCCTCCTGGAACCTGTTCAAATGCCCCAGACAATTTGGCCCTCTCTGCTTTCCTGCGGACTCCATCCTCAAAAGCACCTGTTTTCGCTTTCGGCAGCCTCCGGAGCAAAAAAGACAAACGTCCAGCTTTTGCTGCCACAGCAAAGGTGCCAGCGGGGAAAAGTAATGCTGGTTCTCACTGCCTCCTGGAACCCTTTCAAATGCCCCAGACAATTTGGCCCTCTCTGCTTTCCTGCGGACTCCATCCTCAAAAGCACCTGTTTTCGCTTTCGGCAGCCTCCGGAGCAAAAAAGACAAACGTCCAGCTTTTGCTGCCACAGCAAAAGTGCCAGCGGGGAAAAGTAATGCTGGTTCTCACTGCCTCCTGGAACCCTTTCAAATGCCACAGACAATTTGGCCCTCTCTGCTTTCCTGCGGACTCCATCCTCAAAAGAACCTATTTTCGCTTTCGGCAGCCTCCGGAGCAAAAAAAGACAAACGTCCAGCTTTTGCTGCCACAGCAAAGGTGCCAGCGGGGAAAAGTAATGCTGGTTCTCACTGCCTCCTGGAACCTCTTCAAATGCCCCAGACAATTTGGCCCTCTCTGCTTTCCTGCGGACTCCATCCTCAAAAGCACCTGTTTTCGCTTTTGGCAACCTCCGGAGCAAAAAAGACAAACGTCCAGCTTTTGCTGCCACAGCAAAGGTGCCAGCGGGGAAAAGTAATGCTGGTTCTCACTGCCTCCTGGAACCCTTTCAAATGCCCCAGACAATTTGGCCCTCTCTGCTTTCCTGCGGACTCCATCCTCAAAAGCACCTGTTTTCGCTTTCGGCAGCCTCCGGAGCAAAAAAGACAAACGTCCAGCTTTTGCTGCCACAGCAAAGGTGCCAGCGGGGAAAAGTAATGCTCGTTCTCACTGCCTCCTGGAACCCTTTCAAATGCCACAGACAATTTGGCCCTCTCTGCTTTCCTGCGGACTCCATGCTCAAAAGCACCTGTTTTCGCTTTCGGCAACCTCCGGAGCAAAAAAGACAAACGTCCAGCTTTTGCTGCCACAGCAAAGGTGCCAGCGGGGAAAAGTAATGCTGGTTCTCACTGCCTCCTGGAACCCTTTCAAATGCCACAGACAATTTGGCCCTCTCTGCTTTCCTGTGGACTCCATCCTCAAAAGCACCTGTTTTCGCTTTCGGCAGCCTCCGGAGCAAAAAAGACAAACGTCCAGCTTTTGCTGCCACAGCAAAGGTGCCAGCGGGGAAAAGTAATGCTGGTTCTCACTGCCTCCTGGAATCCTTTCAAATGCCCCAGACAATTTGGCCCTCTCTGCTTTCCTGCGGACTCCATCCTCAAAAGCACCTGTTTTCGCTTTCGGCAGCCTCCGGAGCAAAAAAGACAAACGTCCAGCTTTTGCTGCCACAGCAAAGGTGCCAGCGGGGAAAAGTAATGCTGGTTCTCACTGCCTCCTGGAACCCTTTCAAATGCCCCAGACAATTAAGCCCTCTCTGCTTTCCTGCGGACTCTATCCTCAAAAGCGACTTTTTTCACTTTCGGCGCCCTCCGGTGGTAAAAAGACAAACGTCCAGCTTTTGCTGCCACAGCAAAGGTGCCAGCGGGGAAAAGTGATGCTGGTTCTCACTGCCTCCTGGAACTCTTTCAAATGCCCCATACAATTTGGCTCTCTCTGCTTTCCTGCGGACTCCATCCTCAAAAGCACCTGTTTTCGCTTTCGGCAGCCTCCGGAGCAAAAAAGACAAACGTCCAGCTTTTGCTGCCACAGCAAAGGTGCCAGCGGGGAAAAGTAATGCTGGTTCTCACTGCCTCCTGGAACCCTTTCAAATGCCACAGACAATTTGGCCCTCTCTGCTTTCCTGCGGACTCCATCCTCAAAAGCACCTGTTTTCGCTTTCGGCAGCCTCCGGAGCAAAAAAGACAAACGTCCAGCTTTTGCTGCCACAGCAAAGGTGCCAGCGGGGAAAAGTAATGCTCGTTCTCACTGCCTCCTGGAACCCTTTCAAATGCCACAGACAATTTGGCCCTCTCTGCTTTCCTGCGGACTCCATGCTCAAAAGCACCTGTTTTCGCTTTCGGCAACCTCCGGAGCAAAAAAGACAAACGTCCAGCTTTTGCTGCCACAGCAAAGGTGCCAGCGGGGAAAAGTAATGCTGGTTCTCACTGCCTCCTGGAACCCTTTCAAATGCCACAGACAATTTGGCCCTCTCTGCTTTCCTGTGGACTCCATCCTCAAAAGCACCTGTTTTCGCTTTCGGCAGCCTCCGGAGCAAAAAAGACAAACGTCCAGCTTTTGCTGCCACAGCAAAGGTGCCAGCGGGGAAAAGTAATGCTGGTTCTCACTGCCTCCTGGAACCCTTTCAAATGCCACAGACAATTTGGCCCTCTCTGCTTTCCTGCGGACTCCATCCTCAAAAGCACCTGTTTTCGCTTTCGGCAGCCTCCGGAGCAAAAAAGACAAACGTCCAGCTTTTGCTGCCACAGCAAAGGTGCCAGCGGGGAAAAGTAATGCTGGTTCTCACTGCCTCCTGGAACCCTTTCAAATGCCACAGACAATTAAGCCCTCTCTGCTTTCCTGCGGACTCTATCCTCAAAAGCGACTTTTTTCACTTTCGGCGCCCTCCGGTGGTAAAAAGACAAACGTCCAGCTTTTGCTGCCACAGCAAAGGTGCCAGCGGGGAAAAGTGATGCTGGTTCTCACTGCCTCCTGGAACTCTTTCAAATGCCCCATACAATTTGGCTCTCTCTGCTTTCCTGCGGACTCCATCCTCAAAAGCACCTGTTTTCGCTTTCGGCAGCCTCCGGAGCAAAAAAGACAAACGTCCAGCTTTTGCTGCCACAGCAAAGGTGCCAGCGGGGAAAAGTAATGCTGGTTCTCACTGCCTCCTGGAACCCTTTCAAATGCCCCAGACAATTTGGCCCTCTCTGCTTTCCTGCGGACTCCATGCTCAAAAGCACCTGTTTTCGCTTTCGGCAACCTCCGGAGCAAAAAAGACAAACGTCCAGCTTTTGCTGCCACAGCAAAGGTGCCAGCGGGGAAAAGTAATGCTGGTTCTCACTGCCTCCTGGAACCCTTTCAAATGCCCCAGACAATTTGGCCCTCTCTGCTTTCCTGCGGACTCCATCCTCAAAAGCACCTGTTTTCGCTTTCGGCAGCCTCCGGAGCAAAAAAGACAAACGTCCAGCTTTTGCTGCCACAGCAAAGGTGCCAGCGGGGAAAAGTAATGCTGGTTCTCACTGCCTCCTGGAACCCTTTCAAATGCCACAGACAATTTGGCCCTCTCTGCTTTCCTGTGGACTCCATCCTCAAAAGCACCTGTTTTCGCTTTCGGCAGCCTCCGGAGCAAAAAAGACAAACGTCCAGCTTTTGCTGCCACAGCAAAGGTGCCAGCGGGGAAAAGTAATGCTGGTTCTCACTGCCTCCTGGAACCCTTTCAAATGCCACAGACAATTTGGCCCTCTCTGCTTTCCTGCGGACTCCATCCTCAAAAGCACCTGTTTTCGCTTTCGGCAGCCTCCGGAGCAAAAAAGACAAACGTCCAGCTTTTGCTGCCACAGCAAAGGTGCCAGCGGGGAAAAGTAATGCTGGTTCTCACTGCCTCCTGGAACCCTTTCAAATGCCACAGACAATTTGGCCCTCTCTGCTTTCCTGCGGACTGCATCCTCAAAAGCACCTGTTTTCGCTTTCGGCAGCCTCCGGAGCAAAAAAGACAAACGTCCAGCTTTTGCTGCCACAGCAAAGGTGCCAGCGGGGAAAAGTAATGCTGGTTCTCACTGCCTCCTGGAACCCTTTCAAATGCCACAGACAATTTGGCCCTCTCTGCTTTCCTGCGGACTCCATCCTCAAAAGCACCTGTTTTCGCTTTCGGCAGCCTCCGGAGCAAAAAAGACAAACGTCCAGCTTTTGCTGCCACAGCAAAGGTGCCAGCGGGGAAAAGTAATGCTGGTTCTCACTGCCTCCTGGAACCCTTTCAAATGCCCCAGACAATTTGGCCCTCTCTGCTTTCCTGCGGACTCCATCCTCAAAAGCACCTGTTTTCGCTTTCGGCAGCCTCCGGAGCAAAAAAGACAAACGTCCAGCTTTTGCTGCCACAGCAAAGGTGCCAGCGGGGAAAAGTAATGCTCGTTCTCACTGCCTCCTGGAACCCTTTCAAATGCCACAGACAATTTGGCCCTCTCTGCTTTCCTGCGGACTCCATCCTCAAAAGCACCTGTTTTCGCTTTTGGCAACCTCCGGAGCAAAAAAGACAAACGTCCAGCTTTTGCTGCCACAGCAAAGGTGCCAGCGGGGAAAAGTAATGCTGGTTCTCACTGCCTCCTGGAACCCTTTCAAATGCCCCAGACAATTTGGCCCTCTCTGCTTTCCTGCGGACTCCATCCTCAAAAGCACCTGTTTTCGCTTTCGGCAGCCTCCGGAGCAAAAAAGACAAACGTCCAGCTTTTGCTGCCACAGCAAAGGTGCCAGCGGGGAAAAGTAATGCTCGTTCTCACTGCCTCCTGGAACCCTTTCAAATGCCACAGACAATTTGGCCCTCTCTGCTTTCCTGCGGACTCCATGCTCAAAAGCACCTGTTTTCGCTTTCGGCAACCTCCGGAGCAAAAAAGACAAACGTCCAGCTTTTGCTGCCACAGCAAAGGTGCCAGCGGGGAAAAGTAATGCTGGTTCTCACTGCCTCCTGGAACCCTTTCAAATGCCACAGACAATTTGGCCCTCTCTGCTTTCCTGTGGACTCCATCCTCAAAAGCACCTGTTTTCGCTTTCGGCAGCCTCCGGAGCAAAAAAGACAAACGTCCAGCTTTTGCTGCCACAGCAAAGGTGCCAGCGGGGAAAAGTAATGCTGGTTCTCACTGCCTCCTGGAACCCTTTCAAATGCCCCAGACAATTTGGCCCTCTCTGCTTTCCTGCGGACTCCATCCTCAAAAGCACCTGTTTTCGCTTTCGGCAGCCTCCGGAGCAAAAAAGACAAACGTCCAGCTTTTGCTGCCACAGCAAAGGTGCCAGCGGGGAAAAGTAATGCTGGTTCTCACTGCCTCCTGGAACCCTTTCAAATGCCCCAGACAATTAAGCCCTCTCTGCTTTCCTGCGGACTCTATCCTCAAAAGCGACTTTTTTCACTTTCGGCGCCCTCCGGTGGTAAAAAGACAAACGTCCAGCTTTTGCTGCCACAGCAAAGGTGCCAGCGGGGAAAAGTGATGCTGGTTCTCACTGCCTCCTGGAACTCTTTCAAATGCCCCATACAATTTGGCTCTCTCTGCTTTCCTGCGGACTCCATCCTCAAAAGCACCTGTTTTCGCTTTCGGCAGCCTCCGGAGCAAAAAAGACAAACGTCCAGCTTTTGCTGCCACAGCAAAGGTGCCAGCGGGGAAAAGTAATGCTGGTTCTCACTGCCTCCTGGAACCCTTTCAAATGCCCCAGACAATTTGGCCCTCTCTGCTTTCCTGCGGACTCCATCCTCAAAAGCACCTGTTTTCGCTTTCGGCAGCCTCCGGAGCAAAAAAGACAAACGTCCAGCTTTTGCTGCCACAGCAAAGGTGCCAGCGGGGAAAAGTAATGCTCGTTCTCACTGCCTCCTGGAACCCTTTCAAATGCCACAGACAATTTGGCCCTCTCTGCTTTCCTGCGGACTCCATGCTCAAAAGCACCTGTTTTCGCTTTCGGCAACCTCCGGAGCAAAAAAGACAAACGTCCAGCTTTTGCTGCCACAGCAAAGGTGCCAGCGGGGAAAAGTAATGCTGGTTCTCACTGCCTCCTGGAACCCTTTCAAATGCCACAGACAATTTGGCCCTCTCTGCTTTCCTGTGGACTCCATCCTCAAAAGCACCTGTTTTCGCTTTCGGCAGCCTCCGGAGCAAAAAAGACAAACGTCCAGCTTTTGCTGCCACAGCAAAGGTGCCAGCGGGGAAAAGTAATGCTGGTTCTCACTGCCTCCTGGAACCCTTTCAAATGCCCCAGACAATTTGGCCCTCTCTGCTTTCCTGCGGACTCCATCCTCAAAAGCACCTGTTTTCGCTTTCGGCAGCCTCCGGAGCAAAAAAGACAAACGTCCAGCTTTTGCTGCCACAGCAAAGGTGCCAGCGGGGAAAAGTAATGCTGGTTCTCACTGCCTCCTGGAACCCTTTCAAATGCCACAGACAATTAAGCCCTCTCTGCTTTCCTGCGGACTCTATCCTCAAAAGCGACTTTTTTCACTTTCGGCGCCCTCCGGTGGTAAAAAGACAAACGTCCAGCTTTTGCTGCCACAGCAAAGGTGCCAGCGGGGAAAAGTGATGCTGGTTCTCACTGCCTCCTGGAACTCTTTCAAATGCCCCATACAATTTGGCTCTCTCTGCTTTCCTGCGGACTCCATCCTCAAAAGCACCTGTTTTCGCTTTCGGCAGCCTCCGGAGCAAAAAAGACAAACGTCCAGCTTTTGCTGCCACAGCAAAGGTGCCAGCGGGGAAAAGTAATGCTGGTTCTCACTGCCTCCTGGAACCCTTTCAAATGCCCCAGACAATTTGGCCCTCTCTGCTTTCCTGCGGACTCCATGCTCAAAAGCACCTGTTTTCGCTTTCGGCAACCTCCGGAGCAAAAAAGACAAACGTCCAGCTTTTGCTGCCACAGCAAAGGTGCCAGCGGGGAAAAGTAATGCTGGTTCTCACTGCCTCCTGGAACCCTTTCAAATGCCCCAGACAATTTGGCCCTCTCTGCTTTCCTGCGGACTCCATCCTCAAAAGCACCTGTTTTCGCTTTCGGCAGCCTCCGGAGCAAAAAAGACAAACGTCCAGCTTTTGCTGCCACAGCAAAGGTGCCAGCGGGGAAAAGTAATGCTGGTTCTCACTGCCTCCTGGAACCCTTTCAAATGCCACAGACAATTTGGCCCTCTCTGCTTTCCTGTGGACTCCATCCTCAAAAGCACCTGTTTTCGCTTTCGGCAGCCTCCGGAGCAAAAAAGACAAACGTCCAGCTTTTGCTGCCACAGCAAAGGTGCCAGCGGGGAAAAGTAATGCTGGTTCTCACTGCCTCCTGGAACCCTTTCAAATGCCACAGACAATTTGGCCCTCTCTGCTTTCCTGCGGACTCCATCCTCAAAAGCACCTGTTTTCGCTTTCGGCAGCCTCCGGAGCAAAAAAGACAAACGTCCAGCTTTTGCTGCCACAGCAAAGGTGCCAGCGGGGAAAAGTAATGCTGGTTCTCACTGCCTCCTGGAACCCTTTCAAATGCCACAGACAATTTGGCCCTCTCTGCTTTCCTGCGGACTGCATCCTCAAAAGCACCTGTTTTCGCTTTCGGCAGCCTCCGGAGCAAAAAAGACAAACGTCCAGCTTTTGCTGCCACAGCAAAGGTGCCAGCGGGGAAAAGTAATGCTGGTTCTCACTGCCTCCTGGAACCCTTTCAAATGCCACAGACAATTTGGCCCTCTCTGCTTTCCTGCGGACTCCATCCTCAAAAGCACCTGTTTTCGCTTTCGGCAGCCTCCGGAGCAAAAAAGACAAACGTCCAGCTTTTGCTGCCACAGCAAAGGTGCCAGCGGGGAAAAGTAATGCTGGTTCTCACTGCCTCCTGGAACCCTTTCAAATGCCCCAGACAATTTGGCCCTCTCTGCTTTCCTGCGGACTCCATCCTCAAAAGCACCTGTTTTCGCTTTCGGCAGCCTCCGGAGCAAAAAAGACAAACGTCCAGCTTTTGCTGCCACAGCAAAGGTGCCAGCGGGGAAAAGTAATGCTCGTTCTCACTGCCTCCTGGAACCCTTTCAAATGCCACAGACAATTTGGCCCTCTCTGCTTTCCTGCGGACTCCATCCTCAAAAGCACCTGTTTTCGCTTTTGGCAACCTCCGGAGCAAAAAAGACAAACGTCCAGCTTTTGCTGCCACAGCAAAGGTGCCAGCGGGGAAAAGTAATGCTGGTTCTCACTGCCTCCTGGAACCCTTTCAAATGCCCCAGACAATTTGGCCCTCTCTGCTTTCCTGCGGACTCCATCCTCAAAAGCACCTGTTTTCGCTTTCGGCAGCCTCCGGAGCAAAAAAGACAAACGTCCAGCTTTTGCTGCCACAACAAAGGTGCCAGCGGGGAAAAGTAATGCTGGTTCTCACTGCCTCCTGGAACCCTTTCAAATGCCCCAGACAATTTGGCCCTCTCTGCTTTCCTGCGGACTCCATCCTGAAAAGCACCTGTTTTCGCTTTCGGCAGCCTCCGGAGGAAAAAAGACAAACGTCCAGCTTTTGCTGCCACAGCAAAGGTGCCAGCGGGGAAAAGTAATGCTGGTTCTCACTGCCTCCTGGAACCTCTTCAAATGCCCCAGACAATTTGGCCCTCTCTGCTTTCCTGCGGACTCCATCCTCAAAAGCACCTGTTTTCGCTTTCGGCAGCCTCCGGAGCAAAAAAGACAAACGTCCAGCTTTTGCTGCCACAGCAAAGGTGCCAGCGGGGAAAAGTAATGCTCGTTCTCACTGCCTCCTGGAACCCTTTCAAATGCCACAGACAATTTGGCCCTCTCTGCTTTCCTGCGGACTCCATCCTCAAAAGCACCTGTTTTCGCTTTTGGCAACCTCCGGAGCAAAAAAGACAAACGTCCAGCTTTTGCTGCCACAGCAAAGGTGCCAGCGGGGAAAAGTAATGCTGGTTCTCACTGCCTCCTGGAACCCTTTCAAATGCCCCAGACAATTTGGCCCTCTCTGCTTTCCTGCGGACTCCATCCTCAAAAGCACCTGTTTTCGCTTTCGGCAGCCTCCGGAGCAAAAAAGACAAACGTCCAGCTTTTGCTGCCACAACAAAGGTGCCAGCGGGGAAAAGTAATGCTGGTTCTCACTGCCTCCTGGAACCCTTTCAAATGCCCCAGACAATTTGGCCCTCTCTGCTTTCCTGCGGACTCCATCCTGAAAAGCACCTGTTTTCGCTTTCGGCAGCCTCCGGAGGAAAAAAGACAAACGTCCAGCTTTTGCTGCCACAGCAAAGGTGCCAGCGGGGAAAAGTAATGCTGGTTCTCACTGCCTCCTGGAACCTCTTCAAATGCCCCAGACAATTTGGCCCTCTCTGCTTTCCTGCGGACTCCATCCTCAAAAGCACCTGTTTTCGCTTTTGGCAACCTCCGGAGCAAAAAAGACAAACGTCCAGCTTTTGCTGCCACAGCAAAGGTGCCAGCGGGGAAAAGTAATGCTGGTTCTCACTGCCTCCTGGAACCCTTTCAAATGCCACAGACAATTTGGCCCTCTCTGCTTTCCTGCGGACTCCATCCTCAAAAGCACCTGTTTTCGCTTTCGGCAGCCTCCGGAGCAAAAAAGACAAACGTCCAGCTTTTGCTGCCACAGCAAAGGTGCCAGCGGGGAAAAGTAATGCTGGTTCTCACTGCCTCCTGGAACCCTTTCAAATGCCACAGACAATTTGGCCCTCTCTGCTTTCCTGCGGACTCCATCCTCAAAAGCACCTGTTTTCGCTTTCGGCAGCGTCCGGAGCAAAAAAGACAAACGTCCAGCTTTTGCTGCCACAGCAAAGGTGCCAGCGGGGAAAAGTAATGCTGGTTCTCACTGCCTCCTGGAACCTCTTCAAATGCCACAGACAATTTGGCCCTCTCTGCTTTCCTGCGGACTCCATCCTCAAAAGCACCTGTTTTCGCTTTCGGCAGCCTCCGGAGCAAAAAAGACAAACACCAGCTTTTGCTGCCACAGCAAAGGTGCCAGCGGGGAAAAGTAATGCTGGTTCTCACTGCCTCCTGGAACCCTTTCAAATGCCACAGACAATTAAGCCCTCTCTGCTTTCCTGCAGACTCTATCCTCAAAAGCGACTTTTTTCACTTTCGGCGCCCTCCGGTGGTAAAAAGACAAACGTCCAGCTTTTGCTGCCACAGCAAAGGTGCCAGCGGGGAAAAGTGATGCTGGTTCTCACTGCCTCCTGGAACTCTTTCAAATGCCCCAGACAATTTGGCTCTCTCTGCTTTCCTGCGGACTCCATCCTCAAAAGCACCTGTTTTCGCTTTCGGCAGCCTCCGGAGCAAAAAAGACAAACGTCCAGCTTTTGCTGCCACAGCAAAGGTGCCAGCGGGGAAAAGTAATGCTGGTTCTCACTGCCTCCTGGAACCTCTTCAAATGCCACAGACATTTTGGCCCTCTCTGCTTTCCTGCGGACTCCATCCTCAAAAGCACCTGTTTTCGCTTTCGGCAACCTCCGGAGCAAAAAAGACAAACGTCCAGCTTTTGCTGCCACAGCAAAGGTGCCAGCGGGGAAAAGTAATGCTGGTTCTCACTGCCTCCTGGAACCCTTTCAAATGCCACAGACAATTTGGCCCTCTCTGCTTTCCTGCGGACTCCATCCTCAAAAGCACCTGTTTTCGCTTTCGGCAGCCTCCGGAGCAAAAAAGACAAACGTCCAGCTTTTGCTGCCACAGCAAAGGTGCCAGCGGGGAAAAGTAATGCTGGTTCTCACTGCCTCCTGGAACCCTTTCAAATGCCCCAGACAATTTGGCCCTCTCTGCTTTCCTGCGGACTCCATCCTCAAAAGCACCTGTTTTCGCTTTCGGCAGCCTCCGGAGCAAAAAAGACAAACGTCCAGCTTTTGCTGCCACAACAAAGGTGCCAGCGGGGAAAAGTAATGCTGGTTCTCACTGCCTCCTGGAACCCTTTCAAATGCCCCAGACAATTTGGCCCTCTCTGCTTTCCTGCGGACTCCATCCTCAAAAGCACCTGTTTTCGCTTTCGGCAGCCTCCGGAGCAAAAAAGACAAACGTCCAGCTTTTGCTGCCACAGCAAAGGTGCCAGCGGGGAAAAGTAATGCTCGTTCTCACTGCCTCCTGGAACCCTTTCAAATGCCACAGACAATTTGGCCCTCTCTGCTTTCCTGCGGACTCCATCCTCAAAAGCACCTGTTTTCGCTTTTGGCAACCTCCGGAGCAAAAAAGACAAACGTCCAGCTTTTGCTGCCACAGCAAAGGTGCCAGCGGGGAAAAGTAATGCTGGTTCTCACTGCCTCCTGGAACCCTTTCAAATGCCACAGACAATTTGGCCCTCTCTGCTTTCCTGCGGACTCCATCCTCAAAAGCACCTGTTTTCGCTTTCGGCAGCCTCCGGAGCAAAAAAGACAAACGTCCAGCTTTTGCTGCCACAGCAAAGGTGCCAGCGGGGAAAAGTAATGCTGGTTCTCACTGCCTCCTGGAACCCTTTCAAATGCCAGAGACAATTTGGCCCTCTCTGCTTTCCTGCGGACTGCATCCTCAAAAGCACCTGTTTTCGCTTTCGGCAGCCTCCGGAGCAAAAAAGACAAACGTCCAGCTTTTGCTGCCACAGCAAAGGTGCCAGCGGGGAAAAGTGATGCTGGTTCTCACTGCCTCCTGGAACCCTTTCAAATGCCACAGACAATTTGGCCCTCTCTGCTTTCCTGCGGACTCCATCCTCAAAAGCACCTGTTTTCGCTTTCGGCAGCCTCCGGAGCAAAAAAGACAAACGTCCAGCTTTTGCTGCCACAGCAAAGGTGCCAGCGGGGAAAAGTAATGCTGGTTCTCACTGCCTCCTGGAACCCTTTCAAATGCCCCAGACAATTAAGCCCTCTCTGCTTTCCTGCGGACTCTATCCTCAAAAGCACCTTTTTTCACTTTCGGCGCCCTCCGGTGGTAAAAAGACAAACGTCCAGGTTTTGCTGCCACAGCAAAGGTGCCAGCGGGGAAAAGTGATGCTGGTTCTCACTGCCTCCTGGAACTCTTTCAAATGCCACAGACAATTTGGCCCTCTCTGCTTTCCTGCGGACTCCATCCTCAAAAGCACCTATTCTCGCTTTCGGCAGCCTCCGGAGCAAAAAAGACAAACGTCCAGCTTTTGCTGCCACAGCAAAGGTGCCAGCGGGGAAAAGTAATGCTGGTTCTCACTGCCTCCTGGAACCCTTTCAAATGCCACAGACAATTTGGCCCTCTCTGCTTTTCCTGCGGACTCCATCCTCAAAAGCACCTGTTTTCGCTTTCGGCAGCCTCCGGAGCAAAAAAGACAAACGTCCAGCTTTTGCTGCCACAGCAAAGGTGCCAGCGGGGAAAAGTAATGCTGGTTCTCACTGCCTCCTGGAACCTGTTCAAATGCCCCAGACAATTTGGCCCTCTCTGCTTTCCTGCGGACTCCATCCTCAAAAGCACCTGTTTTCGCTTTCGGCAGCCTCCGGAGCAAAAAAGACAAACGTCCAGCTTTTGCTGCCACAGCAAAGGTGCCAGCGGGGAAAAGTAATGCTGGTTCTCACTGCCTCCTGGAACCCTTTCAAATGCCACAGACAATTTGGCCCTCTCTGCTTTCCTGCGGACTCCATCCTCAAAAGCACCTGTTTTCGCTTTCGGCAGCCTCCGGAGCAAAAAAGACAAACGTCCAGCTTTTGCTGCCACAGCAAAGGTGCCAGCGGGGAAAAGTAATGCTGGTTCTCACTGCCTCCTGGAACCCTTTCAAATGCCACAGACAATTTGGCCCTCTCTGCTTTCCTGCGGACTCCATCCTCAAAAGCACCTGTTTTCGCTTTCGGCAGCCTCCGGAGCAAAAAAGACAAACGTCCAGCTTTTGCTGCCACAGCAAAGGTGCCAGCGGGGAAAAGTAATGCTGGTTCTCACTGCCTCCTGGAACCCTTTCAAATGCCACAGACAATTTGGCCCTCTCTGCTTTCCTGCGGACTCCATCCTCAAAAGCACCTGTTTTCGCTTTCGGCAGCCTCCGGAGCAAAAAAGACAAACGTCCAGCTTTTGCTGCCACAGCAAAGGTGCCAGCGGGGAAAAGTAATGCTGGTTCTCACTGCCTCCTGGAACCCTTTCAAATGCCACAGACAATTTGGCCCTCTCTGCTTTCCTGCGGACTCCATCCTCAAAAGCACCTGTTTTCGCTTTCGGCAGCGTCCGGAGCAAAAAAGACAAACGTCCAGCTTTTGCTGCCACAGCAAAGGTGCCAGCGGGGAAAAGTAATGCTGGTTCTCACTGCCTCCTGGAACCTCTTCAAATGCCACAGACAATTTGGCCCTCTCTGCTTTCCTGCGGACTCCATCCTCAAAAGCACCTGTTTTCGCTTTCGGCAGCCTCCGGAGCAAAAAAGACAAACACCAGCTTTTGCTGCCACAGCAAAGGTGCCAGCGGGGAAAAGTAATGCTGGTTCTCACTGCCTCCTGGAACCCTTTCAAATGCCACAGACAATTAAGCCCTCTCTGCTTTCCTGCAGACTCTATCCTCAAAAGCGACTTTTTTCACTTTCGGCGCCCTCCGGTGGTAAAAAGACAAACGTCCAGCTTTTGCTGCCACAGCAAAGGTGCCAGCGGGGAAAAGTGATGCTGGTTCTCACTGCCTCCTGGAACTCTTTCAAATGCCCCAGACAATTTGGCTCTCTCTGCTTTCCTGCGGACTCCATCCTCAAAAGCACCTGTTTTCGCTTTCGGCAGCCTCCGGAGCAAAAAAGACAAACGTCCAGCTTTTGCTGCCACAGCAAAGGTGCCAGCGGGGAAAAGTAATGCTGGTTCTCACTGCCTCCTGGAACCTCTTCAAATGCCACAGACATTTTGGCCCTCTCTGCTTTCCTGCGGACTCCATCCTCAAAAGCACCTGTTTTCGCTTTCGGCAACCTCCGGAGCAAAAAAGACAAACGTCCAGCTTTTGCTGCCACAGCAAAGGTGCCAGCGGGGAAAAGTAATGCTGGTTCTCACTGCCTCCTGGAACCCTTTCAAATGCCACAGACAATTTGGCCCTCTCTGCTTTCCTGCGGACTCCATCCTCAAAAGCACCTGTTTTCGCTTTCGGCAGCCTCCGGAGCAAAAAAGACAAACGTCCAGCTTTTGCTGCCACAGCAAAGGTGCCAGCGGGGAAAAGTAATGCTGGTTCTCACTGCCTCCTGGAACCCTTTCAAATGCCACAGACAATTTGGCCCTCTCTGCTTTCCTGCGGACTGCATCCTCAAAAGCACCTGTTTTCGCTTTCGGCAGCCTCCGGAGCAAAAAAGACAAACGTCCAGCTTTTGCTGCCACAGCAAAGGTGCCAGCGGGGAAAAGTGATGCTGGTTCTCACTGCCTCCTGGAACCCTTTCAAATGCCCCAGACAATTTGGCCCTCTCTGCTTTCCTGCGGACTCCATCCTCAAAAGCACCTGTTTTCGCTTTCGGCAGCCTCCGGAGCAAAAAAGACAAACGTCCAGCTTTTGCTGCCACAGCAAAGGTGCCAGCGGGGAAAAGTAATGCTGGTTCTCACTGCCTCCTGGAACCCTTTCAAATGCCCCAGACAATTAAGCCCTCTCTGCTTTCCTGCGGACTCTATCCTCAAAAGCACCTTTTTTCCCTTTCGGCGCCCTCCGGTGGTAAAAAGACAAACGTCCAGGTTTTGCTGCCACAGCAAAGGTGCCAGCGGGGAAAAGTGATGCTGGTTCTCACTGCCTCCTGGAACTCTTTCAAATGCCACAGACAATTTGGCCCTCTCTGCTTTCCTGCGGACTCCATCCTCAAAAGCACCTATTCTCGCTTTCGGCAGCCTCCGGAGCAAAAAAGACAAACGTCCAGCTTTTGCTGCCACAGCAAAGGTGCCAGCGGGGAAAAGTAATGCTGGTTCTCACTGCCTCCTGGAACCCTTTCAAATGCCACAGACAATTTGGCCCTCTCTGCTTTCCTGCGGACTCCATCCTCAAAAGCACCTGTTTTCGCTTTCGGCAGCCTCCGGAGCAAAAAAGACAAACGTCCAGCTTTTGCTGCCACAGCAAAGGTGCCAGCGGGGAAAAGTAATGCTGGTTCTCACTGCCTCCTGGAACCTGTTCAAATGCCCCAGACAATTTGGCCCTCTCTGCTTTCCTGCGGACTCCATCCTCAAAAGCACCTGTTTTCGCTTTCGGCAGCCTCCGGAGCAAAAAAGACAAACGTCCAGCTTTTGCTGCCACAGCAAAGGTGCCAGCGGGGAAAAGTAATGCTGGTTCTCACTGCCTCCTGGAACCCTTTCAAATGCCACAGACAATTTGGCCCTCTCTGCTTTCCTGCGGACTCCATCCTCAAAAGCACCTGTTTTCGCTTTCGGCAGCCTCCGGAGCAAAAAAGACAAACGTCCAGCTTTTGCTGCCACAGCAAAGGTGCCAGCGGGGAAAAGTAATGCTGGTTCTCACTGCCTCCTGGAACCCTTTCAAATGCCACAGACAATTTGGCCCTCTCTGCTTTCCTGCGGACTCCATCCTCAAAAGAACCTATTTTCGCTTTCGGCAGCCTCCGGAGCAAAAAAAAACAAACGTCCAGCTTTTGCTGCCACAGCAAAGGTGCCAGCGGGGAAAAGTAATGCTGGTTCTCACTGCCTCCTGGAACCTCTTCAAATGCCCCAGACAATTTGGCCCTCTCTGCTTTCCTGCGGACTCCATCCTCAAAAGCACCTGTTTTCGCTTTTGGCAACCTCCGGAGCAAAAAAGACAAACGTCCAGCTTTTGCTGCCACAACAAAGGTGCCAGCGGGGAAAAGTAATGCTGGTTCTCACTGCCTCCTGGAACCCTTTCAAATGCCCCAGACAATTTGGCCCTCTCTGCTTTCCTGCGGACTCCATCCTCAAAAGCACCTGTTTTCGCTTTCGGCAGCCTCCGGAGCAAAAAAGACAAACGTCCAGCTTTTGCTGCCACAGCAAAGGTGCCAGCGGGGAAAAGTAATGCTCGTTCTCACTGCCTCCTGGAACCCTTTGAAATGCCACAGACAATTTGGCCCTCTCTGCTTTCCTGCGGACTCCATGCTCAAAAGCACCTGTTTTCGCTTTCGGCAACCTCCGGAGCAAAAAAGACAAACGTCCAGCTTTTGCTGCCACAGCAAAGGTGCCAGCGGGGAAAAGTAATGCTGGTTCTCACTGCCTCCTGGAACCCTTTCAAATGCCCCAGACAATTTGGCCCTCTCTGCTTTCCTGCGGACTCCATCCTCAAAAGCACCTGTTTTCGCTTTCGGCAGCCTCCGGAGCAAAAAAGACAAACGTCCAGCTTTTGCTGCCACAGCAAAGGTGCCAGCGGGGAAAAGTAATGCTGGTTCTCACTGCCTCCTGGAACCCTTTCAAATGCCACAGACAATTAAGCCCTCTCTGCTTTCCTGCGGACTCTATCCTCAAAAGCGACTTTTTTCACTTTCGGCGCCCTCCGGTGGTAAAAAGACAAACGTCCAGCTTTTGCTGCCACAGCAAAGGTGCCAGCGGGGAAAAGTAATGCTGGTTCTCACTGCCTCCTGGAACCCTTTCAAATGCCCCAGACAATTTGGCCCTCTCTGCTTTCCTGCGGACTCCATCCTCAAAAGCACCTGTTTTCGCTTTCGGCAGCCTCCGGAGCAAAAAAGACAAACGTCCAGCTTTTGCTGCCACAGCAAAGGTGCCAGCGGGGAAAAGTAATGCTGGTTCTCACTGCCTCCTGGAACCCTTTCAAATGCCACAGACAATTAAGCCCTCTCTGCTTTCCTGCGGACTCTATCCTCAAAAGCGACTTTTTTCACTTTCGGCGCCCTCCGGTGGTAAAAAGACAAACGTCCAGCTTTTGCTGCCACAGCAAAGGTGCCAGCGGGGAAAAGTGATGCTGGTTCTCACTGCCTCCTGGAACTCTTTCAAATGCCCCATACAATTTGGCTCTCTCTGCTTTCCTGCGGACTCCATCCTCAAAAGCACCTGTTTTCGCTTTCGGCAGCCTCCGGAGCAAAAAAGACAAACGTCCAGCTTTTGCTGCCACAGCAAAGGTGCCAGCGGGGAAAAGTAATGCTGGTTCTCACTGCCTCCTGGAACCCTTTCAAATGCCCCAGACAATTTGGCCCTCTCTGCTTTCCTGCGGACTCCATGCTCAAAAGCACCTGTTTTCGCTTTCGGCAACCTCCGGAGCAAAAAAGACAAACGTCCAGCTTTTGCTGCCACAGCAAAGGTGCCAGCGGGGAAAAGTAATGCTGGTTCTCACTGCCTCCTGGAACCCTTTCAAATGCCCCAGACAATTTGGCCCTCTCTGCTTTCCTGCGGACTCCATCCTCAAAAGCACCTGTTTTCGCTTTCGGCAGCCTCCGGAGCAAAAAAGACAAACGTCCAGCTTTTGCTGCCACAGCAAAGGTGCCAGCGGGGAAAAGTAATGCTGGTTCTCACTGCCTCCTGGAACCCTTTCAAATGCCACAGACAATTTGGCCCTCTCTGCTTTCCTGTGGACTCCATCCTCAAAAGCACCTGTTTTCGCTTTCGGCAGCCTCCGGAGCAAAAAAGACAAACGTCCAGCTTTTGCTGCCACAGCAAAGGTGCCAGCGGGGAAAAGTAATGCTGGTTCTCACTGCCTCCTGGAACCCTTTCAAATGCCACAGACAATTTGGCCCTCTCTGCTTTCCTGCGGACTCCATCCTCAAAAGCACCTGTTTTCGCTTTCGGCAGCGTCCGGAGCAAAAAAGACAAACGTCCAGCTTTTGCTGCCACAGCAAAGGTGCCAGCGGGGAAAAGTAATGCTGGTTCTCACTGCCTCCTGGAACCTCTTCAAATGCCCCAGACAATTTGGCCCTCTCTGCTTTCCTGCGGACTCCATCCTCAAAAGCACCTGTTTTCGCTTTCGGCAGCCTCCGGAGCAAAAAAGACAAACGTCCAGCTTTTGCTGCCACAGCAAAGGTGCCAGCGGGGAAAAGTAATGCTGGTTCTCACTGCCTCCTGGAACCCTTTCAAGTGCCCCAGACAATTAAGCCCTCTCTGCTTTCCTGCGGACTCTATCCTCAAAAGCGACTTTTTTCACTTTCGGCGCCCTCCGGTGGTAAAAAGACAAACGTCCAGCTTTTGCTGCCACAGCAAAGGTGCCAGCGGGGAAAAGTGATGCTGGTTCTCACTGCCTCCTGGAACTCTTTCAAATGCCCCAGATAATTTGGCTCTCTCTGCTTTCCTGCGGACTCCATCCTCAAAAGCACCTGTTTTCGCTTTCGGCAGCCTCCGGAGCAAAAAAGACAAACGTCCAGCTTTTGCTGCCACAGCAAAGGTGCCAGCGGGGAAAAGTAATGCTGGTTCTCACTGCCTCCTGGAACCTCTTCAAATGCCACAGACATTTTGGCCCTCTCTGCTTTCCTGCGGACTCCATCCTCAAAAGCACCTGTTTTCGCTTTCGGCAACCTCCAGAGCAAAAAAGACAAACGTCCAGCTTTTGCTGCCACAGCAAAGGTGCCAGCGGGGAAAAGTAATGCTGGTTCTCACTGCCTCCTGGAACCTGTTCAAATGCCCCAGACAATTTGGCCCTCTCTGCTTTCCTGCGGACTCCATCCTCAAAAGCACCTGTTTTCGCTTTCGGCAGCCTCCGGAGCAAAAAAGACAAACGTCCAGCTTTTGCTGCCACAGCAAAGGTGCCAGCGGGGAAAAGTAATGCTGGTTCTCACTGCCTCCTGGAACCCTTTCAAATGCCACAGACAATTTGGCCCTCTCTGCTTTCCTGCGGACTCCATCCTCAAAAGCACCTGTTTTCGCTTTCGGCAGCCTCCGGAGCAAAAAAGACAAACGTCCAGCTTTTGCTGCCACAGCAAAGGTGCCAGCGGGGAAAAGTAATGCTGGTTCTCACTGCCTCCTGGAACCCTTTCAAATGCCCCAGACAATTTGGCCCTCTCTGCTTTCCTGCGGACTCCATCCTCAAAAGAACCTATTTTCGCTTTCGGCAGCCTCCGGAGCAAAAAAAGACAAACGTCCAGCTTTTGCTGCCACAGCAAAGGTGCCAGCGGGGAAAAGTAATGCTGGTTCTCACTGCCTCCTGGAACCTCTTCAAATGCCCCAGACAATTTGGCCCTCTCTGCTTTCCTGCGGACTCCATCCTCAAAAGCACCTGTTTTCGCTTTTGGCAACCTCCGGAGCAAAAAAGACAAACGTCCAGCTTTTGCTGCCACAGCAAAGGTGCCAGCGGGGAAAAGTAATGCTGGTTCTCACTGCCTCCTGGAACCCTTTCAAATGCCCCAGACAATTTGGCCCTCTCTGCTTTCCTGCGGACTCCATCCTCAAAAGCACCTGTTTTCGCTTTCGGCAGCCTCCGGAGCAAAAAAGACAAACGTCCAGCTTTTGCTGCCACAGCAAAGGTGCCAGCGGGGAAAAGTAATGCTCGTTCTCACTGCCTCCTGGAACCCTTTGAAATGCCACAGACAATTTGGCCCTCTCTGCTTTCCTGCGGACTCCATGCTCAAAAGCACCTGTTTTCGCTTTCGGCAACCTCCGGAGCAAAAAAGACAAACGTCCAGCTTTTGCTGCCACAGCAAAGGTGCCAGCGGGGAAAAGTAATGCTGGTTCTCACTGCCTCCTGGAACCCTTTCAAATGCCACAGACAATTTGGCCCTCTCTGCTTTCCTGTGGACTCCATCCTCAAAAGCACCTGTTTTCGCTTTCGGCAGCCTCCGGAGCAAAAAAGACAAACGTCCAGCTTTTGCTGCCACAGCAAAGGTGCCAGCGGGGAAAAGTAATGCTGGTTCTCACTGCCTCCTGGAACCCTTTCAAATGCCCCAGACAATTTGGCCCTCTCTGCTTTCCTGCGGACTCCATCCTCAAAAGCACCTGTTTTCGCTTTCGGCAGCCTCCGGAGCAAAAAAGACAAACGTCCAGCTTTTGCTGCCACAGCAAAGGTGCCAGCGGGGAAAAGTAATGCTGGTTCTCACTGCCTCCTGGAACCCTTTCAAATGCCACAGACAATTTGGCCCTCTCTGCTTTCCTGTGGACTCCATCCTCAAAAGCACCTGTTTTCGCTTTCGGCAGCCTCCGGAGCAAAAAAGACAAACGTCCAGCTTTTGCTGCCACAGCAAAGGTGCCAGCGGGGAAAAGTAATGCTGGTTCTCACTGCCTCCTGGAACCCTTTCAAATGCCACAGACAATTTGGCCCTCTCTGCTTTCCTGCGGACTCCATCCTCAAAAGCACCTGTTTTCGCTTTCGGCAGCGTCCGGAGCAAAAAAGACAAACGTCCAGCTTTTGCTGCCACAGCAAAGGTGCCAGCGGGGAAAAGTAATGCTGGTTCTCACTGCCTCCTGGAACCTCTTCAAATGCCACAGACAATTTGGCCCTCTCTGCTTTCCTGCGGACTCCATGCTCAAAAGCACCTGTTTTCGCTTTCGGCAGCCTCCGGAGCAAAAAAGACAAACGTCCAGCTTTTGCTGCCACAGCAAAGGTGCCAGCGGGGAAAAGTAATGCTGGTTCTCACTGCCTCCTGGAACCCTTTCAAGTGCCCCAGACAATTTGGCCCTCTCTGCTTTCCTGCGGACTCTATCCTCAAAAGCGCCTTTTTTCACTTTCGGCGCCCTCCGGTGGTAAAAAGACAAACGTCCAGCTTTTGCTGCCACAGCAAAGGTGCCAGCGGGGAAAAGTGATGCTGGTTCTCACTGCCTCCTGGAACTCTTTCAAATGCCCCAGACAATTTGGCTCTCTCTGCTTTCCTGCGGACTCCATCCTCAAAAGCACCTGTTTTCGCTTTCGGCAGCCTCCGGAGCAAAAAAGACAAACGTCCAGCTTTTGCTGCCACAGCAAAGGTGCCAGCGGGGAAAAGTAATGCTGGTTCTCACTGCCTCCTGGAACCTCTTCAAATGCCACAGACATTTTGGCCCTCTCTGCTTTCCTGC
The DNA here is from genome assembly GCF_965231255.1 of Vanellus vanellus. Lineage (NCBI taxonomy): Eukaryota > Metazoa > Chordata > Aves > Charadriiformes > Charadriidae > Vanellus > Vanellus vanellus. Next base: position 24,948 of record NW_028127468.1, read on the forward strand.
GGACTCCATCCTCAAAAGCACCTGTTTTCGCTTTCGGCAACCTCCAGAGCAAAAAAGACAAACGTCCAGCTTTTGCTGCCACAGCAAAGGTGCCAGCGGGGAAAAGTAATGCTGGTTCTCACTGCCTCCTGGAACCCTTTCAAATGCCACAGACAATTTGGCCCTCTCTGCTTTCCTGCGGACTCCATCCTCAAAAGCACCTGTTTTCGCTTTTGGCAACCTCCGGAGCAAAAAAGACAAACGTCCAGCTTTTGCTGCCACAGCAAAGGTGCCAGCGGGAAAAAGTAATGCTGGTTCTCACTGCCTCCTGGAACCCTTTCAAATGCCACAGACAATTTGGCCCTCTCTGCTTTCCTGCGGACTCCATCCTCAAAAGCACCTGTTTTCGCTTTTGGCAACCTCCGGAGCAAAAAAGACAAACGTCCAGCTTTTGCTGCCACAGCAAAGGTGCCAGCGGGAAAAAGTAATGCTGGTTCTCACTGCCTCCTGGAACCCTTTCAAATGCCCCAGACAATTAAGCCCTCTCTGCTTTCCTGCGGACTCCATCCTCAAAAGCGACTTTTTTCACTTTCGGCGCCCTCCGGTGGTAAAAAGACAAACGTCCAGCTTTTGCTGCCACAGCAAAGGTGCCAGCGGGGAAAAGTGATGCTGGTTCTCACTGCCTCCTGGAACTCTTTCAAATGCCCCAGACAATTTGGCTCTCTCTGCTTTCCTGCGGACTCCATCCTCAAAAGCACCTGTTTTCGCTTTCGGCAGCCTCCGGAGCAAAAAAGACAAACGTCCAGCTTTTGCTGCCACAGCAAAGGTGCCAGCGGGGAAAAGTAATGCTGGTTCTCACTGCCTCCTGGAACCTCTTCAAATGCCACAGACATTTTGGCCCTCTCTGCTTTCCTGCGGACTCCATCCTCAAAAGCACCTGTTTTCGCTTTCGGCAACCTCCAGAGCAAAAAAGACAAACGTCCAGCTTTTGCTGCCACAGCAAAGGTGCCAGCGGGGAAAAGTAATGCTCGTTCTCACTGCCTCCTGGAACCCTTTCAAATGCCACAGACAATTTGGCCCTCTCTGCTTTCCTGCGGACTCCATCCTCAAAAGCACCTGTTTTCGCTTTCGGCAGCCTCCGGAGCAAAAAAGACAAACGTCCAGCTTTTGCTGCCACAGCAAAGGTGCCAGCGGGGAAAAGTAATGCTGGTTCTCACTGCCTCCTGGAACCCTTTCAAATGCCCCAGACAATTTGGCCCTCTCTGCTTTCCTGCGGACTCCATCCTCAAAAGCACCTGTTTTCGCTTTCGGCAGCCTCCGGAGCAAAAAAGACAAACCTCCAGCTTTTGCTGCCACAGCAAAGGTGCCAGCGGGGAAAAGTAATGCTGGTTCTCACTGCCTCCTGGAACCCTTTCAAATGCCCCAGACAATTAAGCCCTCTCTGCTTTCCTGCGGACTCTATCCTCAAAAGCGCCTTTTTTCACTTTCGGCGCCCTCCGGTGGTAAAAAGACAAACGTCCAGGTTTTGCTGCCACAGCAAAGGTGCCAGCGGGGAAAAGTGATGCTGGTTCTCACTGCCTCCTGGAACTCTTTCAAATGCCACAGACAATTTGGCCCTCTCTGCTTTCCTGCGGACTCCATCCTCAAAAGCACCTATTTTCGCTTTCGGCAGCCTCCGGAGCAAAAAAGACAAACGTCCAGCTTTTGCTGCCACAGCAAAGGTGCCAGCGGGGAAAAGTAATGCTGGTTCTCACTGCCTCCTGGAACCCTTTCAAATGCCACAGACAATTTGGCCCTCTCTGCTTTCCTGCGGACTCCATCCTCAAAAGCACCTGTTTTCGCTTTCGGCAGCCTCCGGAGCAAAAAAGACAAACGTCCAGCTTTTGCTGCCACAGCAAAGGTGCCAGCGGGGAAAAGTAATGCTGGTTCTCACTGCCTCCTGGAACCTGTTCAAATGCCCCAGACAATTTGGCCCTCTCTGCTTTCCTGCGGACTCCATCCTCAAAAGCACCTGTTTTCGCTTTCGGCAGCCTCCGGAGCAAAAAAGACAAACGTCCAGCTTTTGCTGCCACAGCAAAGGTGCCAGCGGGGAAAAGTAATGCTGGTTCTCACTGCCTCCTGGAACCCTTTCAAATGCCACAGACAATTTGGCCCTCTCTGCTTTCCTGCGGACTCCATCCTCAAAAGCACCTGTTTTCGCTTTCGGCAGCCTCCGGAGCAAAAAAGACAAACGTCCAGCTTTTGCTGCCACAGCAAAGGTGCCAGCGGGGAAAAGTAATGCTGGTTCTCACTGCCTCCTGGAACCCTTTCAAATGCCACAGACAATTTGGCCCTCTCTGCTTTCCTGCGGACTCCATCCTCAAAAGAACCTATTTTCGCTTTCGGCAGCCTCCGGAGCAAAAAAAGACAAACGTCCAGCTTTTGCTGCCACAGCAAAGGTGCCAGCGGGGAAAAGTAATGCTGGTTCTCACTGCCTCCTGGAACCTCTTCAAATGCCCCAGACAATTTGGCCCTCTCTGCTTTCCTGCGGACTCCATCCTCAAAAGCACCTGTTTTCGCTTTTGGCAACCTCCGGAGCAAAAAAGACAAACGTCCAGCTTTTGCTGCCACAGCAAAGGTGCCAGCGGGGAAAAGTAATGCTGGTTCTCACTGCCTCCTGGAACCCTTTCAAATGCCACAGACAATTTGGCCCTCTCTGCTTTCCTGCGGACTCCATCCTCAAAAGCACCTGTTTTCGCTTTCGGCAGCCTCCGGAGCAAAAAAGACAAACGTCCAGCTTTTGCTGCCACAGCAAAGGTGCCAGCGGGGAAAAGTAATGCTCGTTCTCACTGCCTCCTGGAACCCTTTCAAATGCCACAGACAATTTGGCCCTCTCTGCTTTCCTGCGGACTCCATGCTCAAAAGCACCTGTTTTCGCTTTCGGCAACCTCCGGAGCAAAAAAGACAAACGTCCAGCTTTTGCTGCCACAGCAAAGGTGCCAGCGGGGAAAAGTAATGCTGGTTCTCACTGCCTCCTGGAACCCTTTCAAATGCCACAGACAATTTGGCCCTCTCTGCTTTCCTGTGGACTCCATCCTCAAAAGCACCTGTTTTCGCTTTCGGCAGCCTCCGGAGCAAAAAAGACAAACGTCCAGCTTTTGCTGCCACAGCAAAGGTGCCAGCGGGGAAAAGTAATGCTGGTTCTCACTGCCTCCTGGAACCCTTTCAAATGCCCCAGACAATTTGGCCCTCTCTGCTTTCCTGCGGACTCCATCCTCAAAAGCACCTGTTTTCGCTTTCGGCAGCCTCCGGAGCAAAAAAGACAAACGTCCAGCTTTTGCTGCCACAGCAAAGGTGCCAGCGGGGAAAAGTAATGCTGGTTCTCACTGCCTCCTGGAACCCTTTCAAATGCCCCAGACAATTAAGCCCTCTCTGCTTTCCTGCGGACTCTATCCTCAAAAGCGACTTTTTTCACTTTCGGCGCCCTCCGGTGGTAAAAAGACAAACGTCCAGCTTTTGCTGCCACAGCAAAGGTGCCAGCGGGGAAAAGTGATGCTGGTTCTCACTGCCTCCTGGAACTCTTTCAAATGCCCCATACAATTTGGCTCTCTCTGCTTTCCTGCGGACTCCATCCTCAAAAGCACCTGTTTTCGCTTTCGGCAGCCTCCGGAGCAAAAAAGACAAACGTCCAGCTTTTGCTGCCACAGCAAAGGTGCCAGCGGGGAAAAGTAATGCTGGTTCTCACTGCCTCCTGGAACCCTTTAAAATGCCACAGACAATTTGGCCCTCTCTGCTTTCCTGCGGACTCCATCCTCAAAAGCACCTGTTTTCGCTTTCGGCAGCCTCCGGAGCAAAAAAGACAAACGTCCAGCTTTTGCTGCCACAGCAAAGGTGCCAGCGGGGAAAAGTAATGCTCGTTCTCACTGCCTCCTGGAACCCTTTCAAATGCCACAGACAATTTGGCCCTCTCTGCTTTCCTGCGGACTCCATGCTCAAAAGCACCTGTTTTCGCTTTCGGCAACCTCCGGAGCAAAAAAGACAAACGTCCAGCTTTTGCTGCCACAGCAAAGGTGCCAGCGGGGAAAAGTAATGCTGGTTCTCACTGCCTCCTGGAACCCTTTCAAATGCCACAGACAATTTGGCCCTCTCTGCTTTCCTGTGGACTCCATCCTCAAAAGCACCTGTTTTCGCTTTCGGCAGCCTCCGGAGCAAAAAAGACAAACGTCCAGCTTTTGCTGCCACAGCAAAGGTGCCAGCGGGGAAAAGTAATGCTGGTTCTCACTGCCTCCTGGAACCCTTTCAAATGCCCCAGACAATTTGGCCCTCTCTGCTTTCCTGCGGACTCCATCCTCAAAAGCACCTGTTTTCGCTTTCGGCAGCCTCCGGAGCAAAAAAGACAAACGTCCAGCTTTTGCTGCCACAGCAAAGGTGCCAGCGGGGAAAAGTAATGCTGGTTCTCACTGCCTCCTTGAACCCTTTCAAATGCCACAGACAATTAAGCCCTCTCTGCTTTCCTGCGGACTCTATCCTCAAAAGCGACTTTTTTCACTTTCCGCGCCCTCCGGTGGTAAAAAGACAAACGTCCAGCTTTTGCTGCCACAGCAAAGGTGCCAGCGGGGAAAAGTGATGCTGGTTCTCACTGCCTCCTGGAACTCTTTCAAATGCCCCATACAATTTGGCTCTCTCTGCTTTCCTGCGGACTCCATCCTCAAAAGCACCTGTTTTCGCTTTCGGCAGCCTCCGGAGCAAAAAAGACAAACGTCCAGCTTTTGCTGCCACAGCAAAGGTGCCAGCGGGGAAAAGTAATGCTGGTTCTCACTGCCTCCTGGAACCCTTTCAAATGCCCCAGACAATTTGGCCCTCTCTGCTTTCCTGCGGACTCCATGCTCAAAAGCACCTGTTTTCGCTTTCGGCAACCTCCGGAGCAAAAAAGACAAACGTCCAGCTTTTGCTGCCACAGCAAAGGTGCCAGCGGGGAAAAGTAATGCTGGTTCTCACTGCCTCCTGGAACCCTTTCAAATGCCCCAGACAATTTGGCCCTCTCTGCTTTCCTGCGGACTCCATCCTCAAAAGCACCTGTTTTCGCTTTCGGCAGCCTCCGGAGCAAAAAAGACAAACGTCCAGCTTTTGCTGCCACAGCAAAGGTGCCAGCGGGGAAAAGTAATGCTGGTTCTCACTGCCTCCTGGAACCCTTTCAAATGCCACAGACAATTTGGCCCTCTCTGCTTTCCTGTGGACTCCATCCTCAAAAGCACCTGTTTTCGCTTTCGGCAGCCTCCGGAGCAAAAAAGACAAACGTCCAGCTTTTGCTGCCACAGCAAAGGTGCCAGCGGGGAAAAGTAATGCTGGTTCTCACTGCCTCCTGGAACCCTTTCAAATGCCACAGACAATTTGGCCCTCTCTGCTTTCCTGCGGACTCCATCCTCAAAAGCACCTGTTTTCGCTTTCGGCAGCGTCCGGAGCAAAAAAGACAAACGTCCAGCTTTTGCTGCCACAGCAAAGGTGCCAGCGGGGAAAAGTAATGCTGGTTCTCACTGCCTCCTGGAACCTCTTCAAATGCCCCAGACAATTTGGCCCTCTCTGCTTTCCTGCGGACTCCATCCTCAAAAGCACCTGTTTTCGCTTTCGGCAGCCTCCGGAGCAAAAAAGACAAACGTCCAGCTTTTGCTGCCACAGCAAAGGTGCCAGCGGGGAAAAGTAATGCTGGTTCTCACTGCCTCCTGGAACCCTTTCAAGTGCCCCAGACAATTAAGCCCTCTCTGCTTTCCTGCGGACTCTATCCTCAAAAGCGCCTTTTTTCACTTTCGGCGCCCTCCGGTGGTAAAAAGACAAACGTCCAGCTTTTGCTGCCACAGCAAAGGTGCCAGCGGGGAAAAGTGATGCTGGTTCTCACTGCCTCCTGGAACTCTTTCAAATGCCCCAGACAATTTGGCTCTCTCTGCTTTCCTGCGGACTCCATCCTCAAAAGCACCTGTTTTCGCTTTCGGCAGCCTCCGGAGCAAAAAAGACAAACGTCCAGCTTTTGCTGCCACAGCAAAGGTGCCAGCGGGGAAAAGTAATGCTGGTTCTCACTGCCTCCTGGAACCTCTTCAAATGCCACAGACATTTTGGCCCTCTCTGCTTTCCTGCGGACTCCATCCTCAAAAGCACCTGTTTTCGCTTTCGGCAACCTCCAGAGCAAAAAAGACAAACGTCCAGCTTTTGCTGCCACAGCAAAGGTGCCAGCGGGGAAAAGTAATGCTGGTTCTCACTGCCTCCTGGAACCCTTTCAAATGCCACAGACAATTTGGCCCTCTCTGCTTTCCTGCGGACTCCATCCTCAAAAGCACCTGTTTTCGCTTTTGGCAACCTCCGGAGCAAAAAAGACAAACGTCCAGCTTTTGCTGCCACAGCAAAGGTGCCAGCGGGAAAAAGTAATGCTGGTTCTCACTGCCTCCTGGAACCCTTTCAAATGCCCCAGACAATTAAGCCCTCTCTGCTTTCCTGCGGACTCCATCCTCAAAAGCGACTTTTTTCACTTTCGGCGCCCTCCGGTGGTAAAAAGACAAACGTCCAGCTTTTGCTGCCACAGCAAAGGTGCCAGCGGGGAAAAGTGATGCTGGTTCTCACTGCCTCCTGGAACTCTTTCAAATGCCCCAGACAATTTGGCTCTCTCTGCTTTCCTGCGGACTCCATCCTCAAAAGCACCTGTTTTCGCTTTCGGCAGCCTCCGGAGCAAAAAAGACAAACGTCCAGCTTTTGCTGCCACAGCAAAGGTGCCAGCGGGGAAAAGTAATGCTGGTTCTCACTGCCTCCTGGAACCTCTTCAAATGCCACAGACATTTTGGCCCTCTCTGCTTTCTTGCGGACTCCATCCTCAAAAGCACCTGTTTTCGCTTTCGGCAACCTCCAGAGCAAAAAAGACAAACGTCCAGCTTTTGCTGCCACAGCAAAGGTGCCAGCGGGGAAAAGTAATGCTGGTTCTCACTGCCTCCTGGAACCCTTTCAAATGCCACAGACAATTTGGCCCTCTCTGCTTTCCTGCGGACTCCATCCTCAAAAGCACCTGTTTTCGCTTTCGGCAGCCTCCGGAGCAAAAAAGACAAACGTCCAGCTTTTGCTGCCACAGCAAAGGTGCCAGCGGGGAAAAGTAATGCTGGTTCTCACTGCCTCCTGGAACCCTTTCAAATGCCCCAGACAATTTGGCCCTCTCTGCTTTCCTGCGGACTCCATCCTCAAAAGCACCTGTTTTCGCTTTCGGCAGCCTCCGGAGCAAAAAAGACAAACGTCCAGCTTTTGCTGCCACAGCAAAGGTGCCAGCGGGGAAAAGTAATGCTGGTTCTCACTGCCTCCTGGAACCCTTTCAAATGCCCCAGACAATTTGGCCCTCTCTGCTTTCCTGCGGACTCTATCCTCAAAAGCGCCTTTTTTCACTTTCGGCGCCCTCCGGTGGTAAAAAGACAAACGTCCAGGTTTTGCTGCCACAGCAAAGGTGCCAGCGGGGAAAAGTGATGCTGGTTCTCACTGCCTCCTGGAACTCTTTCAAATGCCACAGACAATTTGGCCCTCTCTGCTTTCCTGCGGACTCTATCCTCAAAAGCGACTTTTTTCACTTTCGGCGCCCTCCGGTGGTAAAAAGACAAACGTCCAGCTTTTGCTGCCACAGCAAAGGTGCCAGCGGGGAAAAGTGATGCTGGTTCTCACTGCCTCCTGGAACTCTTTCAAATGCCCCATACAATTTGGCTCTCTCTGCTTTACTGCGGACTCCATCCTCAAAAGCACCTGTTTTCGCTTTCGGCAGCCTCCGGAGCAAAAAAGACAAACGTCCAGCTTTTGCTGCCACAGCAAAGGTGCCAGCGGGGAAAAGTAATGCTGGTTCTCACTGCCTCCTGGAACCCTTTCAAATGCCCCAGACAATTTGGCCCTCTCTGCTTTCCTGCGGACTCCATGCTCAAAAGCACCTGTTTTCGCTTTCGGCAACCTCCGGAGCAAAAAAGACAAACGTCCAGCTTTTGCTGCCACAGCAAAGGTGCCAGCGGGGAAAAGTAATGCTGGTTCTCACTGCCTCCTGGAACCCTTTCAAATGCCCCAGACAATTTGGCCCTCTCTGCTTTCCTGCGGACTCCATCCTCAAAAGCACCTGTTTTCGCTTTCGGCAGCCTCCGGAGCAAAAAAGACAAACGTCCAGCTTTTGCTGCCACAGCAAAGGTGCCAGCGGGGAAAAGTAATGCTGGTTCTCACTGCCTCCTGGAACCCTTTCAAATGCCACAGACAATTTGGCCCTCTCTGCTTTCCTGTGGAGTCCATCCTCAAAAGCACCTGTTTTCGCTTTCGGCAGCCTCCGGAGCAAAAAAGACAAACGTCCAGCTTTTGCTGCCACAGCAAAGGTGCCAGCGGGGAAAAGTAATGCTGGTTCTCACTGCCTCCTGGAACCCTTTCAAATGCCACAGACAATTTGGCCCTCTCTGCTTTCCTGCGGACTCCATCCTCAAAAGCACCTGTTTTCGCTTTCGGCAGCGTCCGGAGCAAAAAAGACAAACGTCCAGCTTTTGCTGCCACAGCAAAGGTGCCAGCGGGGAAAAGTAATGCTGGTTCTCACTGCCTCCTGGAACCCTTTCAAATGCCCCAGACAATTTGGCCCTCTCTGCTTTCCTGCGGACTCCATCCTCAAAAGCACCTGTTTTCGCTTTCGGCAGCCTCCGGAGCAAAAAAGACAAACGTCCAGCTTTTGCTGCCACAGCAAAGGTGCCAGCGGGGAAAAGTAATGCTGGTTCTCACTGCCTCCTGGAACCTCTTCAAATGCCCCAGACAATTTGGCCCTCTCTGCTTTCCTGCGGACTCCATCCTCAAAAGCACCTGTTTTCGCTTTCGGCAGCCTCCGGAGCAAAAAAGACAAACGTCCAGCTTTTGCTGCCACAGCAAAGGTGCCAGCGGGGAAAAGTAATGCTGGTTCTCACTGCCTCCTGGAACCCTTTCAAGTGCCCCAGACAATTAAGCCCTCTCTGCTTTCCTGCGGACTCTATCCTCAAAAGCGCCTTTTTTCACTTTCGGCGCCCTCCGGTGGTAAAAAGACAAACGTCCAGCTTTTGCTGCCACAGCAAAGGTGCCAGCGGGGAAAAGTGATGCTGGTTCTCACTGCCTCCTGGAACTCTTTCAAATGCCCCAGACAATTTGGCTCTCTCTGCTTTCCTGCGGACTCCATCCTCAAAAGCACCTGTTTTCGCTTTCGGCAGCCTCCGGAGCAAAAAAGACAAACGTCCAGCTTTTGCTGCCACAGCAAAGGTGCCAGCGGGGAAAAGTAATGCTGGTTCTCACTGCCTCCTGGAACCTCTTCAAATGCCACAGACATTTTGGCCCTCTCTGCTTTCCTGCGGACTCCATCCTCAAAAGCACCTGTTTTCGCTTTCGGCAGCCTCCGGAGCAAAAAAGACTAACGTCCAGCTTTTGCTGCCACAGCAAAGGTGCCAGCGGGGAAAAGTAATGCTGGTTCTCACTGCCTCCTGGAACCCTTTCAAATGCCCCAGACAATTTGGCCCTCTCTGCTTTCCTGCGGACTCCATCCTCAAAAGCACCTGTTTTCGCTTTCGGCAGCCTCCGGAGCAAAAAAGACAAACGTCCAGCTTTTGCTGCCACAGCAAAGGTGCCAGCGGGGAAAAGTAATGCTGGTTCTCACTGCCTCCTGGAACCTCTTCAAATGCCCCAGACAATTTGGCCCTCTCTGCTTTCCTGCGGACTCCATGCTCAAAAGCACCTGTTTTCGCTTTTGGCAACCTCCGGAGCAAAAAAGACAAACGTCCAGCTTTTGCTGCCACAGCAAAGGTGCCAGCGGGAAAAAGTAATGCTGGTTCTCACTGCCTCCTGGAACCCTTTCAAATGCCCCAGACAATTAAGCCCTCTCTGCTTTCCTGCGGACTCCATCCTCAAAAGCGACTTTTTTCACTTTCGGCGCCCTCCGGTGGTAAAAAGACAAACGTCCAGCTTTTGCTGCCACAGCAAAGGTGCCAGCGGGGAAAAGTGATGCTGGTTCTCACTGCCTCCTGGAACTCTTTCAAATGCCCCAGACAATTTGGCTCTCTCTGCTTTCCTGCGGACTCCATCCTCAAAAGCACCTGTTTTCGCTTTCGGCAGCCTCCGGAGCAAAAAAGACAAACGTCCAGCTTTTGCTGCCACAGCAAAGGTGCCAGCGGGGAAAAGTAATGCTGGTTCTCACTGCCTCCTGGAACTCTTTCAAATGCCACAGACAATTTGGCCCTCTCTGCTTTCCTGCGGACTCCATCCTCAAAAGCACCTGTTTTCGCTTTCGGCAGCCTCCGGAGCAAAAAAGACAAACGTCCAGCTTTTGCTGCCACAGCAAAGGTGCCAGCGGGGAAAAGTAATGCTGGTTCTCACTGCCTCCTGGAACCCTTTCAAATGCCACAGACAATTTGGCCCTCTCTGCTTTCCTGCGGACTCCATGCTCAAAAGCACCTGTTTTCGCTTTCGGCAACCTCCGGAGCAAAAAAGACAAACGTCCAGCTTTTGCTGCCACAGCAAAGGTGCCAGCGGGGAAAAGTAATGCTGGTTCTCACTGCCTCCTGGAACCCTTTCAAATGCCACAGACAATTTGGCCCTCTCTGCTTTCCTGTGGACTCCATCCTCAAAAGCACCTGTTTTCGCTATCGGCAGCCTCCGGAGCAAAAAAGACAAACGTCCAGCTTTTGCTGCCACAGCAAAGGTGCCAGCGGGGAAAAGTAATGCTGGTTCTCACTGCCTCCTGGAACCCTTTCAAATGCCCCAGACAATTTGGCCCTCTCTGCTTTCCTGCGGACTCCATCCTCAAAAGCACCTGTTTTCGCTTTCGGCAGCCTCCGGAGCAAAAAAGACAAACGTCCAGCTTTTGCTGCCACAGCAAAGGTGCCAGCGGGGAAAAGTAATGCTGGTTCTCACTGCCTCCTGGAACCCTTTCAAATGCCACAGACAATTAAGCCCTCTCTGCTTTCCTGCGGACTCTATCCTCAAAAGCGACTTTTTTCACTTTCGGCGCCCTCCGGTGGTAAAAAGACAAACGTCCAGCTTTTGCTGCCACAGCAAAGGTGCCAGCGGGGAAAAGTGATGCTGGTTCTCACTGCCTCCTGGAACTCTTTCAAATGCCCCATACAATTTGGCTCTCTCTGCTTTCCTGCGGACTCCATCCTCAAAAGCACCTGTTTTCGCTTTCGGCAGCCTCCGGAGCAAAAAAGACAAACGTCCAGCTTTTGCTGCCACAGCAAAGGTGCCAGCGGGGAAAAGTAATGCTGGTTCTCACTGCCTCCTGGAACCCTTTCAAATGCCCCAGACAATTTGGCCCTCTCTGCTTTCCTGCGGACTCCATCCTCAAAAGCACCTGTTTTCGCTTTCGGCAACCTCCGGAGCAAAAAAGACAAACGTCCAGCTTTTGCTGCCACAGCAAAGGTGCCAGCGGGGAAAAGTAATGCTGGTTCTCACTGCCTCCTGGAACCCTTTCAAATGCCCCAGACAATTTGGCCCTCTCTGCTTTCCTGCGGACTCCATCCTCAAAAGCACCTGTTTTCGCTTTCGGCAGCCTCCGGAGCAAAAAAGACAAACGTCCAGCTTTTGCTGCCACAGCAAAGGTGCCAGCGGGGAAAAGTAATGCTGGTTCTCACTGCCTCCTGGAACCCTTTCAAATGCCACAGACAATTTGGCCCTCTCTGCTTTCCTGTGGACTCCATCCTCAAAAGCACCTGTTTTCGCTTTCGGCAGCCTCCGGAGCAAAAAAGACAAACGTCCAGCTTTTGCTGCCACAGCAAAGGTGCCAGCGGGGAAAAGTAATGCTGGTTCTCACTGCCTCCTGGAACCCTTTCAAATGCCACAGACAATTTGGCCCTCTCTGCTTTCCTGCGGACTCCATCCTCAAAAGCACCTGTTTTCGCTTTCGGCAGCGTCCGGAGCAAAAAAGACAAACGTCCAGCTTTTGCTGCCACAGCAAAGGTGCCAGCGGGGAAAAGTAATGCTGGTTCTCACTGCCTCCTGGAACCTCTTCAAATGCCACAGACAATTTGGCCCTCTCTGCTTTCCTGCGGACTCCATCCTCAAAAGCACCTGTTTTCGCTTTCGGCAGCCTCCGGAGCAAAAAAGACAAACGTCCAGCTTTTGCTGCCACAGCAAAGGTGCCAGCGGGGAAAAGTAATGCTGGTTCTCACTGCCTCCTGGAACCCTTTCAAGTGCCCCAGACAATTAAGCCCTCTCTGCTTTCCTGCGGACTCTATCCTCAAAAGCGCCTTTTTTCACTTTCGGCGCCCTCCGGTGGTAAAAAGACAAACGTCCAGCTTTTGCTGCCACAGCAAAGGTGCCAGCGGGGAAAAGTGATGCTGGTTCTCACTGCCTCCTGGAACTCTTTCAAATGCCCCAGACAATTTGGCTCTCTCTGCTTTCCTGCGGACTCCATCCTCAAAAGCACCTGTTTTCGCTTTCGGCAGCCTCCGGAGCAAAAAAGACAAACGTCCAGCTTTTGCTGCCACAGCAAAGGTGCCAGCGGGGAAAAGTAATGCTGGTTCTCACTGCCTCCTGGAACCCTTTCAAATGCCACAGACAATTTGGCCCTCTCTGCTTTCCTGCGGACTCCATCCTCAAAAGCACCTGTTTTCGCTTTCGGCAACCTCCAGAGCAAAAAAGACAAACGTCCAGCTTTTGCTGCCACAGCAAAGGTGCCAGCGGGGAAAAGTAATGCTGGTTCTCACTGCCTCCTGGAACCCTTTCAAATGCCACAGACAATTTGGCCCTCTCTGCTTTCCTGCGGACTCCATCCTCAAAAGCACCTGTTTTCGCTTTTGGCAACCTCCGGAGCAAAAAAGACAAACGTCCAGCTTTTGCTGCCACAGCAAAGGTGCCAGCGGGAAAAAGTAATGCTGGTTCTCACTGCCTCCTGGAACCCTTTCAAATGCCACAGACAATTTGGCCCTCTCTGCTTTCCTGCGGACTCCATCCTCAAAAGCACCTGTTTTCGCTTTTGGCAACCTCCGGAGCAAAAAAGACAAACGTCCAGCTTTTGCTGCCACAGCAAAGGTGCCAGCGGGAAAAAGTAATGCTGGTTCTCACTGCCTCCTGGAACCCTTTCAAATGCCCCAGACAATTAAGCCCTCTCTGCTTTCCTGCGGACTCCATCCTCAAAAGCGACTTTTTTCACTTTCGGCGCCCTCCGGTGGTAAAAAGACAAACGTCCAGCTTTTGCTGCCACAGCAAAGGTGCCAGCGGGGAAAAGTGATGCTGGTTCTCACTGCCTCCTGGAACTCTTTCAAATGCCCCAGACAATTTGGCTCTCTCTGCTTTCCTGCGGACTCCATCCTCAAAAGCACCTGTTTTCGCTTTCGGCAGCCTCCGGAGCAAAAAAGACAAACGTCCAGCTTTTGCTGCCACAGCAAAGGTGCCAGCGGGGAAAAGTAATGCTGGTTCTCACTGCCTCCTGGAACCTCTTCAAATGCCACAGACATTTTGGCCCTCTCTGCTTTCCTGCGGACTCCATCCTCAAAAGCACCTGTTTTCGCTTTCGGCAACCTCCAGAGCAAAAAAGACAAACGTCCAGCTTTTGCTGCCACAGCAAAGGTGCCAGCGGGGAAAAGTAATGCTGGTTCTCACTGCCTCCTGGAACCCTTTCAAATGCCACAGACAATTTGGCCCTCTCTGCTTTCCTGCGGACTCCATCCTCAAAAGCACCTGTTTTCGCTTTCGGCAGCCTCCGGAGCAAAAAAGACAAACGTCCAGCTTTTGCTGCCACAGCAAAGGTGCCAGCGGGGAAAAGTAATGCTGGTTCTCACTGCCTCCTGGAACCCTTTCAAATGCCACAGACAATTTGGCCCTCTCTGCTTTCCTGCGGACTCCATCCTCAAAAGCACCTGTTTTCGCTTTCGGCAGCCTCCGGAGCAAAAAAGACAAACGTCCAGCTTTTGCTGCCACAGCAAAGGTGCCAGCGGGGAAAAGTAATGCTGGTTCTCACTGCCTCCTGGAACCCTTTCAAATGCCCCAGACAATTAAGCCCTCTCTGCTTTCCTGCGGACTCTATCCTCAAAAGCGCCTTTTTTCACTTTCGGCGCCCTCCGGTGGTAAAAAGACAAACGTCCAGGTTTTGCTGCCACAGCAAAGGTGCCAGCGGGGAAAAGTGATGCTGGTTCTCACTGCCTCCTGGAACTCTTTCAAATGCCACAGACAATTTGGCCCTCTCTGCTTTCCTGCGGACTCCATCCTCAAAAGCACCTATTTTCGCTTTCGGCAGCCTCCGGAGCAAAAAAGACAAACGTCCAGCTTTTGCTGCCACAGCAAAGGTGCCAGCGGGGAAAAGTAATGCTGGTTCTCACTGCCTCCTGGAACCCTTTCAAATGCCACAGACAATTTGGCCCTCTCTGCTTTCCTGCGGACTCCATCCTCAAAAGCACCTGTTTTCGCTTTCGGCAGCCTCCGGAGCAAAAAAGACAAACGTCCAGCTTTTGCTGCCACAGCAAAGGTGCCAGCGGGGAAAAGTAATGCTGGTTCTCACTGCCTCCTGGAACCTGTTCAAATGCCCCAGACAATTTGGCCCTCTCTGCTTTCCTGCGGACTCCATCCTCAAAAGCACCTGTTTTCGCTTTCGGCAGCCTCCGGAGCAAAAAAGACAAACGTCCAGCTTTTGCTGCCACAGCAAAGGTGCCAGCGGGGAAAAGTAATGCTGGTTCTCACTGCCTCCTGGAACCCTTTCAAATGCCACAGACAATTTGGCCCTCTCTGCTTTCCTGCGGACTCCATCCTCAAAAGCACCTGTTTTCGCTTTCGGCAGCCTCCGGAGCAAAAAAGACAAACGTCCAGCTTTTGCTGCCACAGCAAAGGTGCCAGCGGGGAAAAGTAATGCTGGTTCTCACTGCCTCCTGGAACCCTTTCAAATGCCACAGACAATTTGGCCCTCTCTGCTTTCCTGCGGACTCCATCCTCAAAAGAACCTATTTTCACTTTCGGCAGCCTCCGGAGCAAAAAAAGACAAACGTCCAGCTTTTGCTGCCACAGCAAAGGTGCCAGCGGGGAAAAGTAATGCTGGTTCTCACTGCCTCCTGGAACCTCTTCAAATGCCCCAGACAATTTGGCCCTCTCTGCTTTCCTGCGGACTCCATCCTCAAAAGCACCTGTTTTCGCTTTTGGCAACCTCCGGAGCAAAAAAGACAAACGTCCAGCTTTTGCTGCCACAGCAAAGGTGCCAGCGGGGAAAAGTAATGCTGGTTCTCACTGCCTCCTGGAACCCTTTCAAATGCCACAGACAATTTGGCCCTCTCTGCTTTCCTGCGGACTCCATCCTCAAAAGCACCTGTTTTCGCTTTCGGCAGCCTCCGGAGCAAAAAAGACAAACGTCCAGCTTTTGCTGCCACAGCAAAGGTGCCAGCGGGGAAAAGTAATGCTCGTTCTCACTGCCTCCTGGAACCCTTTCAAATGCCACAGACAATTTGGCCCTCTCTGCTTTCCTGCGGACTCCATGCTCAAAAGCACCTGTTTTCGCTTTCGGCAACCTCCGGAGCAAAAAAGACAAACGTCCAGCTTTTGCTGCCACAGCAAAGGTGCCAGCGGGGAAAAGTAATGCTGGTTCTCACTGCCTCCTGGAACCCTTTCAAATGCCACAGACAATTTGGCCCTCTCTGCTTTCCTGTGGACTCCATCCTCAAAAGCACCTGTTTTCGCTTTCGGCAGCCTCCGGAGCAAAAAAGACAAACGTCCAGCTTTTGCTGCCACAGCAAAGGTGCCAGCGGGGAAAAGTAATGCTGGTTCTCACTGCCTCCTGGAACCCTTTCAAATGCCCCAGACAATTTGGCCCTCTCTGCTTTCCTGCGGACTCCATCCTCAAAAGCACCTGTTTTCGCTTTCGGCAGCCTCCGGAGCAAAAAAGACAAACGTCCAGCTTTTGCTGCCACAGCAAAGGTGCCAGCGGGGAAAAGTAATGCTGGTTCTCACTGCCTCCTGGAACCCTTTCAAATGCCCCAGACAATTAAGCCCTCTCTGCTTTCCTGCGGACTCTATCCTCAAAAGCGACTTTTTTCACTTTCGGCGCCCTCCGGTGGTAAAAAGACAAACGTCCAGCTTTTGCTGCCACAGCAAAGGTGCCAGCGGGGAAAAGTGATGCTGGTTCTCACTGCCTCCTGGAACTCTTTCAAATGCCCCATACAATTTGGCTCTCTCTGCTTTCCTGCGGACTCCATCCTCAAAAGCACCTGTTTTCGCTTTCGGCAGCCTCCGGAGCAAAAAAGACAAACGTCCAGCTTTTGCTGCCACAGCAAAGGTGCCAGCGGGGAAAAGTAATGCTGGTTCTCACTGCCTCCTGGAACCCTTTCAAATGCCCCAGACAATTTGGCCCTCTCTGCTTTCCTGCGGACTCCATCCTCAAAAGCACCTGTTTTCGCTTTCGGCAGCCTCCGGAGCAAAAAAGACAAACGTCCAGCTTTTGCTGCCACAGCAAAGGTGCCAGCGGGGAAAAGTAATGCTCGTTCTCACTGCCTCCTGGAACCCTTTCAAATGCCACAGACAATTTGGCCCTCTCTGCTTTCCTGCGGACTCCATGCTCAAAAGCACCTGTTTTCGCTTTCGGCAACCTCCGGAGCAAAAAAGACAAACGTCCAGCTTTTGCTGCCACAGCAAAGGTGCCAGCGGGGAAAAGTAATGCTGGTTCTCACTGCCTCCTGGAACCCTTTCAAATGCCACAGACAATTTGGCCCTCTCTGCTTTCCTGTGGACTCCATCCTCAAAAGCACCTGTTTTCGCTTTCGGCAGGCTCCGGAGCAAAAAAGACAAACGTCCAGCTTTTGCTGCCACAGCAAAGGTGCCAGCGGGGAAAAGTAATGCTGGTTCTCACTGCCTCCTGGAACCCTTTCAAATGCCCCAGACAATTTGGCCCTCTCTGCTTTCCTGCGGACTCCATCCTCAAAAGCACCTGTTTTCGCTTTCGGCAGCCTCCGGAGCAAAAAAGACAAACGTCCAGCTTTTGCTGCCACAGCAAAGGTGCCAGCGGGGAAAAGTAATGCTGGTTCTCACTGCCTCCTGGAACCCTTTCAAATGCCACAGACAATTAAGCCCTCTCTGCTTTCCTGCGGACTCTATCCTCAAAAGCGACTTTTTTCACTTTCGGCGCCCTCCGGTGGTAAAAAGACAAACGTCCAGCTTTTGCTGCCACAGCAAAGGTGCCAGCGGGGAAAAGTGATGCTGGTTCTCACTGCCTCCTGGAACTCTTTCAAATGCCCCATACAATTTGGCTCTCTCTGCTTTCCTGCGGACTCCATCCTCAAAAGCACCTGTTTTCGCTTTCGGCAGCCTCCGGAGCAAAAAAGACAAACGTCCAGCTTTTGCTGCCACAGCAAAGGTGCCAGCGGGGAAAAGTAATGCTGGTTCTCACTGCCTCCTGGAACCCTTTCAAATGCCCCAGACAATTTGGCCCTCTCTGCTTTCCTGCGGACTCCATGCTCAAAAGCACCTGTTTTCGCTTTCGGCAACCTCCGGAGCAAAAAAGACAAACGTCCAGCTTTTGCTGCCACAGCAAAGGTGCCAGCGGGGAAAAGTAATGCTGGTTCTCACTGCCTCCTGGAACCCTTTCAAATGCCCCAGACAATTTGGCCCTCTCTGCTTTCCTGCGGACTCCATCCTCAAAAGCACCTGTTTTCGCTTTCGGCAGCCTCCGGAGCAAAAAAGACAAACGTCCAGCTTTTGCTGCCACAGCAAAGGTGCCAGCGGGGAAAAGTAATGCTGGTTCTCACTGCCTCCTGGAACCCTTTCAAATGCCACAGACAATTTGGCCCTCTCTGCTTTCCTGTGGACTCCATCCTCAAAAGCACCTGTTTTCGCTTTCGGCAGCCTCCGGAGCAAAAAAGACAAACGTCCAGCTTTTGCTGCCACAGCAAAGGTGCCAGCGGGGAAAAGTAATGCTGGTTCTCACTGCCTCCTGGAACCCTTTCAAATGCCACAGACAATTTGGCCCTCTCTGCTTTCCTGCGGACTCCATCCTCAAAAGCACCTGTTTTCGCTTTCGGCAGCGTCCGGAGCAAAAAAGACAAACGTCCAGCTTTTGCTGCCACAGCAAAGGTGCCAGCGGGGAAAAGTAATGCTGGTTCTCACTGCCTCCTGGAACCTCTTCAAATGCCCCAGACAATTTGGCCCTCTCTGCTTTCCTGCGGACTCCATCCTCAAAAGCACCTGTTTTCGCTTTCGGCAGCCTCCGGAGCAAAAAAGACAAACGTCCAGCTTTTGCTGCCACAGCAAAGGTGCCAGCGGGGAAAAGTAATGCTGGTTCTCACTGCCTCCTGGAACCCTTTCAAGTGCCCCAGACAATTAAGCCCTCTCTGCTTTCCTGCGGACTCTATCCTCAAAAGCGCCTTTTTTCACTTTCGGCGCCCTCCGGTGGTAAAAAGACAAACGTCCAGCTTTTGCTGCCACAGCAAAGGTGCCAGCGGGGAAAAGTAATGCTGGTTCTCACTGCCTCCTGGAACCTCTTCAAATGCCCCAGACAATTTGGCCCTCTCTGCTTTCCTGCGGACTCCATCCTCAAAAGCACCTGTTTTCGCTTTTGGCAACCTCCGGAGCAAAAAAGACAAACGTCCAGCTTTTGCTGCCACAGCAAAGGTGCCAGCGGGGAAAAGTAATGCTGGTTCTCACTGCCTCCTGGAACCCTTTCAAATGCCCCAGACAATTTGGCCCTCTCTGCTTTCCTGCGGACTCCATCCTCAAAAGCACCTGTTTTCGCTTTCGGCAGCCTCCGGAGCAAAAAAGACAAACGTCCAGCTTTTGCTGCCACAGCAAAGGTGCCAGCGGGGAAAAGTAATGCTCGTTCTCACTGCCTCCTGGAACCCTTTCAAATGCCACAGACAATTTGGCCCTCTCTGCTTTCCTGCGGACTCCATGCTCAAAAGCACCTGTTTTCGCTTTCGGCAACCTCCGGAGCAAAAAAGACAAACGTCCAGCTTTTGCTGCCACAGCAAAGGTGCCAGCGGGGAAAAGTAATGCTGGTTCTCACTGCCTCCTGGAACCCTTTCAAATGCCACAGACAATTTGGCCCTCTCTGCTTTCCTGTGGACTCCATCCTCAAAAGCACCTGTTTTCGCTTTCGGCAGCCTCCGGAGCAAAAAAGACAAACGTCCAGCTTTTGCTGCCACAGCAAAGGTGCCAGCGGGGAAAAGTAATGCTGGTTCTCACTGCCTCCTGGAACCCTTTCAAATGCCCCAGACAATTTGGCCCTCTCTGCTTTCCTGCGGACTCCATCCTCAAAAGCACCTGTTTTCGCTTTCGGCAGCCTCCGGAGCAAAAAAGACAAACGTCCAGCTTTTGCTGCCACAGCAAAGGTGCCAGCGGGGAAAAGTAATGCTGGTTCTCACTGCCTCCTGGAACCCTTTCAAATGCCCCAGACAATTAAGCCCTCTCTGCTTTCCTGCGGACTCTATCCTCAAAAGCGACTTTTTTCACTTTCGGCGCCCTCCGGTGGTAAAAAGACAAACGTCCAGCTTTTGCTGCCACAGCAAAGGTGCCAGCGGGGAAAAGTGATGCTGGTTCTCACTGCCTCCTGGAACTCTTTCAAATGCCCCATACAATTTGGCTCTCTCTGCTTTCCTGCGGACTCCATCCTCAAAAGCACCTGTTTTCGCTTTCGGCAGCCTCCGGAGCAAAAAAGACAAACGTCCAGCTTTTGCTGCCACAGCAAAGGTGCCAGCGGGGAAAAGTAATGCTGGTTCTCACTGCCTCCTGGAACCCTTTCAAATGCCCCAGACAATTTGGCCCTCTCTGCTTTCCTGCGGACTCCATCCTCAAAAGCACCTGTTTTCGCTTTCGGCAGCCTCCGGAGCAAAAAAGACAAACGTCCAGCTTTTGCTGCCACAGCAAAGGTGCCAGCGGGGAAAAGTAATGCTCGTTCTCACTGCCTCCTGGAACCCTTTCAAATGCCACAGACAATTTGGCCCTCTCTGCTTTCCTGCGGACTCCATGCTCAAAAGCACCTGTTTTCGCTTTCGGCAACCTCCGGAGCAAAAAAGACAAACGTCCAGCTTTTGCTGCCACAGCAAAGGTGCCAGCGGGGAAAAGTAATGCTGGTTCTCACTGCCTCCTGGAACCCTTTCAAATGCCACAGACAATTTGGCCCTCTCTGCTTTCCTGTGGACTCCATCCTCAAAAGCACCTGTTTTCGCTTTCGGCAGCCTCCGGAGCAAAAAAGACAAACGTCCAGCTTTTGCTGCCACAGCAAAGGTGCCAGCGGGGAAAAGTAATGCTGGTTCTCACTGCCTCCTGGAACCCTTTCAAATGCCACAGACAATTTGGCCCTCTCTGCTTTCCTGCGGACTCCATCCTCAAAAGCACCTGTTTTCGCTTTCGGCAGCCTCCGGAGCAAAAAAGACAAACGTCCAGCTTTTGCTGCCACAGCAAAGGTGCCAGCGGGGAAAAGTAATGCTGGTTCTCACTGCCTCCTGGAACCCTTTCAAATGCCACAGACAATTAAGCCCTCTCTGCTTTCCTGCGGACTCTATCCTCAAAAGCGACTTTTTTCACTTTCGGCGCCCTCCGGTGGTAAAAAGACAAACGTCCAGCTTTTGCTGCCACAGCAAAGGTGCCAGCGGGGAAAAGTGATGCTGGTTCTCACTGCCTCCTGGAACTCTTTCAAATGCCCCATACAATTTGGCTCTCTCTGCTTTCCTGCGGACTCCATCCTCAAAAGCACCTGTTTTCGCTTTCGGCAGCCTCCGGAGCAAAAAAGACAAACGTCCAGCTTTTGCTGCCACAGCAAAGGTGCCAGCGGGGAAAAGTAATGCTGGTTCTCACTGCCTCCTGGAACCCTTTCAAATGCCCCAGACAATTTGGCCCTCTCTGCTTTCCTGCGGACTCCATGCTCAAAAGCACCTGTTTTCGCTTTCGGCAACCTCCGGAGCAAAAAAGACAAACGTCCAGCTTTTGCTGCCACAGCAAAGGTGCCAGCGGGGAAAAGTAATGCTGGTTCTCACTGCCTCCTGGAACCCTTTCAAATGCCCCAGACAATTTGGCCCTCTCTGCTTTCCTGCGGACTCCATCCTCAAAAGCACCTGTTTTCGCTTTCGGCAGCCTCCGGAGCAAAAAAGACAAACGTCCAGCTTTTGCTGCCACAGCAAAGGTGCCAGCGGGGAAAAGTAATGCTGGTTCTCACTGCCTCCTGGAACCCTTTCAAATGCCACAGACAATTTGGCCCTCTCTGCTTTCCTGTGGACTCCATCCTCAAAAGCACCTGTTTTCGCTTTCGGCAGCCTCCGGAGCAAAAAAGACAAACGTCCAGCTTTTGCTGCCACAGCAAAGGTGCCAGCGGGGAAAAGTAATGCTGGTTCTCACTGCCTCCTGGAACCCTTTCAAATGCCACAGACAATTTGGCCCTCTCTGCTTTCCTGCGGACTCCATCCTCAAAAGCACCTGTTTTCGCTTTCGGCAGCGTCCGGAGCAAAAAAGACAAACGTCCAGCTTTTGCTGCCACAGCAAAGGTGCCAGCGGGGAAAAGTAATGCTGGTTCTCACTGCCTCCTGGAACCTCTTCAAATGCCCCAGACAATTTGGCCCTCTCTGCTTTCCTGCGGACTCCATCCTCAAAAGCACCTGTTTTCGCTTTCGGCAGCCTCCGGAGCAAAAAAGACAAACGTCCAGCTTTTGCTGCCACAGCAAAGGTGCCAGCGGGGAAAAGTAATGCTGGTTCTCACTGCCTCCTGGAACCCTTTCAAGTGCCCCAGACAATTTCAGCCCTCTCTGCTTTCCTGCGGACTCTATCCTCAAAAGCGCCTTTTTTCACTTTCGGCGCCCTCCGGTGGTAAAAAGACAAACGTCCAGCTTTTGCTGCCACAGCAAAGGTGCCAGCGGGGAAAAGTGATGCTGGTTCTCACTGCCTCCTGGAACTCTTTCAAATGCCCCAGACAATTTGGCTCTCTCTGCTTTCCTGCGGACTCCATCCTCAAAAGCACCTGTTTTCGCTTTCGGCAGCCTCCGGAGCAAAAAAGACAAACGTCCAGCTTTTGCTGCCACAGCAAAGGTGCCAGCGGGGAAAAGTAATGCTGGTTCTCACTGCCTCCTGGAACCTCTTCAAATGCCACAGACATTTTGGCCCTCTCTGCTTTCCTGCGGACTCCATCCTCAAAAGCACCTGTTTTCGCTTTCGGCAACCTCCAGAGCAAAAAAGACAAACGTCCAGCTTTTGCTGCCACAGCAAAGGTGCCAGCGGGGAAAAGTAATGCTGGTTCTCACTGCCTCCTGGAACCCTTTCAAATGCCACAGACAATTTGGCCCTCTCTGCTTTCCTGCGGACGCCATCCTCAAAAGCACCTGTTTTCGCTTTTGGCAACCTCCGGAGCAAAAAAGACAAACGTCCAGCTTTTGCTGCCACAGCAAAGGTGCCAGCGGGAAAAAGTAATGCTGGTTCTCACTGCCTCCTGGAACCCTTTCAAATGCCCCAGACAATTAAGCCCTCTCTGCTTTCCTGCGGACTCCATCCTCAAAAGCGACTTTTTTCACTTTCGGCGCCCTCCGGTGGTAAAAAGACAAACGTCCAGCTTTTGCTGCCACAGCAAAGGTGCCAGCGGGGAAAAGTGATGCTGGTTCTCACTGCCTCCTGGAACTCTTTCAAATGCCCCAGACAATTTGGCTCTCTCTGCTTTCCTGCGGACTCCATCCTCAAAAGCACCTGTTTTCGCTTTCGGCAGCCTCCGGAGCAAAAAAGACAAACGTCCAGCTTTTGCTGCCACAGCAAAGGTGCCAGCGGGGAAAAGTAATGCTGGTTCTCACTGCCTCCTGGAACCTCTTCAAATGCCACAGACATTTTGGCCCTCTCTGCTTTCCTGCGGACTCCATCCTCAAAAGCACCTGTTTTCGCTTTCGGCAACCTCCAGAGCAAAAAAGACAAACGTCCAGCTTTTGCTGCCACAGCAAAGGTGCCAGCGGGGAAAAGTAATGCTGGTTCTCACTGCCTCCTGGAACCCTTTCAAATGCCACAGACAATTTGGCCCTCTCTGCTTTCCTGCGGACTCCATCCTCAAAAGCACCTGTTTTCGCTTTCGGCAGCCTCCGGAGCAAAAAAGACAAACGTCCAGCTTTTGCTGCCACAGCAAAGGTGCCAGCGGGGAAAAGTAATGCTGGTTCTCACTGCCTCCTGGAACCCTTTCAAATGCCCCAGACAATTTGGCCCTCTCTGCTTTCCTGCGGACTCCATCCTCAAAAGCACCTGTTTTCGCTTTCGGCAGCCTCCGGAGCAAAAAAGACAAACGTCCAGCTTTTGCTGCCACAGCAAAGGTGCCAGCGGGGAAAAGTAATGCTGGTTCTCACTGCCTCCTGGAACCCTTTCAAATGCCCCAGACAATTTGGCCCTCTCTGCTTTCCTGCGGACTCTATCCTCAAAAGCGCCTTTTTTCACTTTCGGCGCCCTCCGGTGGTAAAAAGACAAACGTCCAGCTTTTGCTGCCACAGCAAAGGTGCCAGCGGGGAAAAGTGATGCTGGTTCTCACTGCCTCCTGGAACTCTTTCAAATGCCACAGACAATTTGGCCCTCTCTGCTTTCCTGCGGACTCCATCCTCAAAAGCACCTATTTTCGCTTTTGGCAACCTCCGGAGCAAAAAAGACAAACGTCCAGCTTTTGCTGCCACAGCAAAGGTGCCAGCGGGGAAAAGTAATGCTGGTTCTCACTGCCTCCTGGAACCCTTTCAAATGCCACAGACAATTTGGCCCTCTCTGCTTTCCTGCGGACTCCATCCTCAAAAGCACCTGTTTTCGCTTTCGGCAGCCTCCGGAGCAAAAAAGACAAACGTCCAGCTTTTGCTGCCACAGCAAAGGTGCCAGCGGGGAAAAGTAATGCTGGTTCTCACTTCCTCCTGGAACCTGTTCAAATGCCCCAGACAATTTGGCCCTCTCTGCTTTCCTGCGGACTCCATCCTCAAAAGCACCTGTTTTCGCTTTCGGCAGCCTCCGGAGCAAAAAAGACAAACGTCCAGCTTTTGCTGCCACAGCAAAGGTGCCAGCGGGGAAAAGTAATGCTGGTTCTCACTGCCTCCTGGAACCCTTTCAAATGCCCCAGACAATTAAGCCCTCTCTGCTTTCCTGCGGACTCTATCCTCAAAAGCGACTTTTTTCACTTTCGGCGCCCTCCGGTGGTAAAAAGACAAACGTCCAGCTTTTGCTGCCACAGCAAAGGTGCCAGCGGGGAAAAGTGATGCTGGTTCTCACTGCCTCCTGGAACTCTTTCAAATGCCCCATACAATTTGGCTCTCTCTGCTTTCCTGCGGACTCCATCCTCAAAAGCACCTGTTTTCGCTTTCGGCAGCCTCCGGAGCAAAAAAGACAAACGTCCAGCTTTTGCTGCCACAGCAAAGGTGCCAGCGGGGAAAAGTAATGCTGGTTCTCACTGCCTCCTGGAACCCTTTCAAATGCCCCAGACAATTTGGCCCTCTCTGCTTTCCTGCGGACTCCATGCTCAAAAGCACCTGTTTTCGCTTTCGGCAACCTCCGGAGCAAAAAAGACAAACGTCCAGCTTTTGCTGCCACAGCAAAGGTGCCAGCGGGGAAAAGTAATGCTGGTTCTCACTGCCTCCTGGAACCCTTTCAAATGCCCCAGACAATTTGGCCCTCTCTGCTTTCCTGCGGACTCCATCCTCAAAAGCACCTGTTTTCGCTTTCGGCAGCCTCCGGAGCAAAAAAGACAAACGTCCAGCTTTTGCTGCCACAGCAAAGGTGCCAGCGGGGAAAAGTAATGCTGGTTCTCACTGCCTCCTGGAACCCTTTCAAATGCCACAGACAATTTGGCCCTCTCTGCTTTCCTGTGGACTCCATCCTCAAAAGCACCTGTTTTCGCTTTCGGCAGCCTCCGGAGCAAAAAAGACAAACGTCCAGCTTTTGCTGCCACAGCAAAGGTGCCAGCGGGGAAAAGTAATGCTGGTTCTCACTGCCTCCTGGAACCCTTTCAAATGCCACAGACAATTTGGCCCTCTCTGCTTTCCTGCGGACTCCATCCTCAAAAGCACCTGTTTTCGCTTTCAGCAGCGTCCGGAGCAAAAAAGACAAACGTCCAGCTTTTGCTGCCACAGCAAAGGTGCCAGCGGGGAAAAGTAATGCTGGTTCTCACTGCCTCCTGGAACCTCTTCAAATGCCCCAGACAATTTGGCCCTCTCTGCTTTCCTGCGGACTCCATCCTCAAAAGCACCTGTTTTCGCTTTCGGCAGCCTCCGGAGCAAAAAAGACAAACGTCCAGCTTTTGCTGCCACAGCAAAGGTGCCAGCGGGGAAAAGTAATGCTGGTTCTCACTGCCTCCTGGAACCTCTTCAAATGCCCCAGACAATTTGGCCCTCTCTGCTTTCCTGCGGACTCCATGCTCAAAAGCACCTGTTTTCGCTTTTGGCAACCTCCGGAGCAAAAAAGACAAACGTCCAGCTTTTGCTGCCACAGCAAAGGTGCCAGCGGGAAAAAGTAATGCTGGTTCTCACTGCCTCCTGGAACCCTTTCAAATGCCCCAGACAATTAAGCCCTCTCTGCTTTCCTGCGGACTCCATCCTCAAAAGCGACTTTTTTCACTTTCGGCGCCCTCCGGTGGTAAAAAGACAAACGTCCAGCTTTTGCTGCCACAGCAAAGGTGCCAGCGGGGAAAAGTGATGCTGGTTCTCACTGCCTCCTGGAACTCTTTCAAATGCCCCAGACAATTTGGCTCTCTCTGCTTTCCTGCGGACTCCATCCTCAAAAGCACCTGTTTTCGCTTTCGGCAGCCTCCGGAGCAAAAAAGACAAACGTCCAGCTTTTGCTGCCACAGCAAAGGTGCCAGCGGGGAAAAGTAATGCTGGTTCTCACTGCCTCCTGGAACCTCTTCAAATGCCACAGACATTTTGGCCCTCTCTGCTTTCCTGCGGACTCCATCCTCAAAAGCACCTGTTTTCGCTTTCGGCAACCTCCAGAGCAAAAAAGACAAACGTCCAGCTTTTGCTGCCACAGCAAAGGTGCCAGCGGGGAAAAGTAATGCTGGTTCTCACTGCCTCCTGGAACCCTTTCAAATGCCACAGACAATTTGGCCCTCTCTGCTTTCCTGCGGACTCCATCCTCAAAAGCACCTGTTTTCGCTTTCGGCAGCCTCCGGAGCAAAAAAGACAAACGTCCAGCTTTTGCTGCCACAGCAAAGGTGCCAGCGGGGAAAAGTAATGCTGGTTCTCACTGCCTCCTGGAACCCTTTCAAATGCCCCAGACAATTTGGCCCTCTCTGCTTTCCTGCGGACTCCATCCTCAAAAGCACCTGTTTTCGCTTTCGGCAGCCTCCGGAGGAAAAAATACAAACGTCCAGCTTTTGCTGCCACAACAAAGGTGCCAGCGGGGAAAAGTAATGCTGGTTCTCACTGCCTCCTGGAACCCTTTCAAATGCCCCAGACAATTTGGCCCTCTCTGCTTTCCTGCGGACTCCATCCTCAAAAGCACCTGTTTTCGCTTTCGGCAGCCTCCGGAGCAAAAAAGACAAACGTCCAGCTTTTGCTGCCACAGCAAAGGTGCCAGCGGGGAAAAGTAATGCTGGTTCTCACTGCCTCCTGGAACCTCTTCAAATGCCCCAGACAATTTGGCCCTCTCTGCTTTCCTGCGGACTCCATCCTCAAAAGCACCTGTTTTCGCTTTTGGCAACCTCCGGAGCAAAAAAGACAAACGTCCAGCTTTTGCTGCCACAGCAAAGGTGCCAGCGGGGAAAAGTAATGCTGGTTCTCACTGCCTCCTGGAACCCTTTCAAATGCCACAGACAATTTGGCCCTCTCTGCTTTCCTGCGGACTCCATCCTCAAAAGCACCTGTTTTCGCTTTCGGCAGCCTCCGGAGCAAAAAAGACAAACGTCCAGCTTTTGCTGCCACAGCAAAGGTGCCAGCGGGGAAAAGTAATGCTGGTTCTCACTGCCTCCTGGAACCCTTTCAAATGCCACAGACAATTTGGCCCTCTCTGCTTTCCTGCGGACTCCATCCTCAAAAGCACCTGTTTTCGCTTTCGGCAGCCTCCGGAGCAAAAAAGACAAACGTCCAGCTTTTGCTGCCACAGCAAAGGTGCCAGCGGGGAAAAGTAATGCTGGTTCTCACTGCCTCCTGGAACTCCTTCAAATGCCCCAGACAATTTGGCCCTCTCTGCTTTCCTGCGGACTCCATCCTCAAAAGCACCTGTTTTCGCTTTCGGCAGCCTCCGGAGCAAAAAAGACAAACGTCCAGCTTTTGCTGCCACAGCAAAGGTGCCAGCGGGGAAAAGTAATGCTGGTTCTCACTGCCTCCTGGAACCTCTTCAAATGCCACAGACAATTTGGCCCTCTCTGCTTTCCTGCGGACTCCATCCTCAAAAGCACCTGTTTTCGCTTTCGGCAGCCTCCGGAGCAAAAAAGACAAACGTCCAGCTTTTGCTGCCACAGCAAAGGTGCCAGCGGGGAAAAGTAATGCTGGTTCTCACTGCCTCCTGGAACCCTTTCAAATGCCACAGACAATTTGGCCCTCTCTGCTTTCCTGCGGACTCCATCCTCAAAAGCACCTGTTTTCGCTTTCGGCAGCCTCCGGAGCAAAAAAGACAAACGTCCAGCTTTTGCTGCCACAGCAAAGGTGCCAGCGGGGAAAAGTAATGCTGGTTCTCACTGCCTCCTGGAACCCTTTCAAATGCCACAGACAATTTGGCCCTCTCTGCTTTCCTGCGGACTCCATCCTCAAAAGCACCTGTTTTCGCTTTCGGCAGCCTCCGGAGCAAAAAAGACAAACGTCCAGCTTTTGCTGCCACAACAAAGGTGCCAGCGGGGAAAAGTAATGCTGGTTCTCACTGCCTCCTGGAACCCTTTCAAATGCCCCAGACAATTTGGCCCTCTCTGCTTTCCTGCGGACTCCATCCTCAAAAGCACCTGTTTTCGCTTTCGGCAGCGTCCGGAGCAAAAAAGACAAACGTCCAGCTTTTGCTGCCACAGCAAAGGTGCCAGCGGGGAAAAGTAATGCTGGTTCTCACTGCCTCCTGGAACCTCTTCAAATGCCACAGACAATTTGGCCCTCTCTGCTTTCCTGCGGACTCCATCCTCAAAAGCACCTGTTTTCGCTTTCGGCAGCCTCCGGAGCAAAAAAGACAAACGTCCAGCTTTTGCTGCCACAGCAAAGGTGCCAGCGGGGAAAAGTAATGCTGGTTCTCACTGCCTCCTGGAACCCTTTCAAATGCCCCAGACAATTTGGCCCTCTCTGCTTTCCTGCGGACTCCATCCTCAAAAGCACCTGTTTTCGCTTTCGGCAGCCTCCGGAGCAAAAAAGACAAACGTCCAGCTTTTGCTGCCACAACAAAGGTGCCAGCGGGGAAAAGTAATGCTGGTTCTCACTGCCTCCTGGAACCCTTTCAAATGCCACAGACAATTTGGCCCTCTCTGCTTTCCTGCGGACTCCATCCTCAAAAGCACCTGTTTTCGCTTTTGGCAACCTCCGGAGCAAAAAAGACAAACGTCCAGCTTTTGCTGCCACAGCAAAGGTGCCAGCGGGGAAAAGTAATGCTGGTTCTCACTGCCTCCTGGAACCCTTTCAAATGCCACAGACAATTTGGCCCTCTCTGCTTTCCTGCGGACTCCATCCTCAAAAGCACCTGTTTTCGCTTTCGGCAGCCTCCGGAGCAAAAAAGACAAACGTCCAGCTTTTGCTGCCACAGCAAAGGTGCCAGCGGGGAAAAGTAATGCTGGTTCTCACTGCCTCCTGGAACCCTTTCAAATGCCACAGACAATTTGGCCCTCTCTGCTTTCCTGCGGACTCCATCCTCAAAAGCACCTGTTTTCGCTTTCGGCAGCCTCCGGAGCAAAAAAGACAAACGTCCAGCTTTTGCTGCCACAGCAAAGGTGCCAGCGGGGAAAAGTAATGCTGGTTCTCACTGCCTCCTGGAACCTCTTCAAATGCCCCAGACAATTTGGCCCTCTCTGCTTTCCTGCGGACTCCATCCTCAAAAGCACCTGTTTTCGCTTTTGGCAACCTCCGGAGCAAAAAAGACAAACGTCCAGCTTTTGCTGCCACAGCAAAGGTGCCAGCGGGGAAAAGTAATGCTGGTTCTCACTGCCTCCTGGAACCCTTTCAAATGCCACAGACAATTTGGCCCTCTCTGCTTTCCTGCGGACTCCATCCTCAAAAGCACCTGTTTTCGCTTTCGGCAGCCTCCGGAGCAAAAAAGACAAACGTCCAGCTTTTGCTGCCACAGCAAAGGTGCCAGCGGGGAAAAGTAATGCTGGTTCTCACTGCCTCCTGGAACCCTTTCAAATGCCACAGACAATTTGGCCCTCTCTGCTTTCCTGCGGACTCCATCCTCAAAAGCACCTGTTTTCGCTTTCGGCAGCCTCCGGAGCAAAAAAGACAAACGTCCAGCTTTTGCTGCCACAGCAAAGGTGCCAGCGGGGAAAAGTAATGCTGGTTCTCACTGCCTCCTGGAACCTCTTCAAATGCCACATACATTTTGGCCCTCTCTGCTTTCCTGCGGACTCCATCCTCAAAAGCACCTGTTTTCGCTTTCGGCAGCCTCCGGAGCAAAAAAGACAAACGTCCAGCTTTTGCTGCCACAGCAAAGGTGCCAGCGGGGAAAAGTAATGCTGGTTCTCACTGCCTCCTGGAACCCTTTCAAATGCCACAGACAATTAAGCCCTCTCTGCTTTCCTGCAGACTCTATCCTCAAAAGCGACTTTTTTCACTTTCGGCGCCCTCCGGTGGTAAAAAGACAAACGTCCAGCTTTTGCTGCCACAGCAAAGGTGCCAGCGGGGAAAAGTGATGCTCATTCTCACTGCCTCCTGGAACCCTTTCAAATGCCACAGACAATTTGGGCCTCTCTGCTTTCCTGCGGACTCCATCCTCAAAAGCACCTGTTTTCGCTTTCGGCAGCCTCCGGAGCAAAAAAAACAAACGTCCAGCATTTGCTGCCACAGCAAAGGTGCCAGCGGGGAAAAGTAATGCTGGTTCTCACTGCCTCCTGGAACCTCTTCAAATGCCACATACATTTTGGCTCTCTCTGCTTTCCTGCGGACTCCATCCTCAAAAGCACCTGTTTTCGCTTTCGGCAGCCTCCGGAGCAAAAAAGACAAACGTCCAGCTTTTGCTGCCACAGCAAAGGTGCCAGCGGGGAAAAGTAATGCTGGTTCTCACTGCCTCCTGGAACCCTTTCAAATGCCACAGACAATTAAGCCCTCTCTGCTTTCCTGCGGACTCTATCCTCAAAAGCGACTTTTTTCACTTTCGGCGCCCTCCGGTGGTAAAAAGACAAACGTCCAGCTTTTGCTGCCACAGCAAAGGTGCCAGCGGGGAAAAGTGATGCTCATTCTCACTGCCTCCTGGAACTCTTTCAAATGCCCCAGACAATTTGGCTCTCTCTGCTTTCCTGCGGACTCCATCCTCAAAAGCACCTGTTTTCGCTTTCGGCAGCCTCCGGAGCAAAAAAAACAAACGTCCAGCATTTGCTGCCACAGCAAAGGTGCCAGCGGGGAAAAGTAATGCTGGTTCTCACTGCCTCCTGGAACCTCTTCAAATGCCACATACATTTTGGCTCTCTCTGCTTTCCTGCGGACTCCATCCTCAAAAGCACCTGTTTTCGCTTTCGGCAACCTCCAGAGCAAAAAAGACAAACGTCCAGCTTTTGCTGCCACAGCAAAGGTGCCAGCGGGGAAAAGTAATGCTGGTTCTCACTGCCTCCTGGAACCCTTTCAAATGCCACAGACAATTTGGCCCTCTCTGCTTTCCTGCGGACTGCATCCTCAAAAGCACCTGTTTTCGCTTTCGGCAGCCTCCGGAGCAAAAAAGACAAACGTCCAGCTTTTGCTGCCACAGCAAAGGTGCCAGCGGGGAAAAGTAATGCTGGTTCTCACTGCCTCCTGGAACCCTTTCAAATGCCCCAGACAATTTGGCCCTCTCTGCTTTCCTGCGGACTCCATCCTCAAAAGCACCTGTTTTCGCTTTCGGCAGCCTCCGGAGCAAAAAAGACAAACGTCCAGCTTTTGCTGCCACAACAAAGGTGCCAGCGGGGAAAAGTAATGCTGGTTCTCACTGCCTCCTGGAACCCTTTCAAATGCCACAGACAATTTGGCCCTCTCTGCTTTCCTGCGGACTCCATCCTCAAAAGCACCTGTTTTCGCTTTCGGCAGCCTCCGGAGCAAAAAAGACAAACGTCCAGCTTTTGCTGCCACAGCAAAGGTGCCAGCGGGGAAAAGTAATGCTGGTTCTCACTGCCTCCTGGAACCTCTTCAAATGCCACAGACAATTTGGCCCTCTCTGCTTTCCTGCGGACTCCATCCTCAAAAGCACCTGTTTTCGCTTTTGGCAACCTCCGGAGCAAAAAAGACAAACGTCCAGCTTTTGCTGCCACAGCAAAGGTGCCAGCGGGGAAAAGTAATGCTGGTTCTCACTGCCTCCTGGAACCCTTTCAAATGCCACAGACAATTTGGCCCTCTCTGCTTTCCTGCGGACTCCATCCTCAAAAGCACCTGTTTTCGCTTTCGGCAGCCTCCGGAGCAAAAAAGACAAACGTCCAGCTTTTGCTGCCACAGCAAAGGTGCCAGCGGGGAAAAGTAATGCTGGTTCTCACTGCCTCCTGGAACCCTTTCAAATGCCACAGACAATTTGGCCCTCTCTGCTTTCCTGCGGACTCCATCCTCAAAAGCACCTGTTTTCGCTTTCGGCAGCCTCCGGAGCAAAAAAGACAAACGTCCAGCTTTTGCTGCCACAGCAAAGGTGCCAGCGGGGAAAAGTAATGCTGGTTCTCACTGCCTCCTGGAACCCTTTCAAATGCCACAGACAATTTGGCCCTCTCTGCTTTCCTGCGGACTCCATCCTCAAAAGCACCTGTTTTCGCTTTCGGCAGCGTCCGGAGCAAAAAAGACAAACGTCCAGCTTTTGCTGCCACAGCAAAGGTGCCAGCGGGGAAAAGTAATGCTGGTTCTCACTGCCTCCTGGAACCTCTTCAAATGCCACAGACAATTTGGCCCTCTCTGCTTTCCTGCGGACTCCATCCTCAAAAGCACCTGTTTTCGCTTTCGGCAGCCTCCGGAGCAAAAAAGACAAACGTCCAGCTTTTGCTGCCACAGCAAAGGTGCCAGCGGGGAAAAGTAATGCTGGTTCTCACTGCCTCCTGAACCTCTTCAAATGCCACAGACATTTTGGCCCTCTCTGCTTTCCTGCGGACTCCATCCTCAAAAGCACCTGTTTTCGCTTTCGGCAACCTCCAGAGCAAAAAAGACAAACGTCCAGCTTTTGCTGCCACAGCAAAGGTGCCAGCGGGGAAAAGTAATGCTGGTTCTCACTGCCTCCTGGAACCCTTTCAAATGCCACAGACAATTTGGCCCTCTCTGCTTTCCTGCGGACTCCATCCTCAAAAGCACCTGTTTTCGCTTTCGGCAGCCTCCGGAGCAAAAAAGACAAACGTCCAGCTTTTGCTGCCACAACAAAGGTGCCAGCGGGGAAAAGTAATGCTGGTTCTCACTGCCTCCTGGAACCCTTTCAAATGCCCCAGACAATTTGGCCCTCTCTGCTTTCCTGCGGACTCCATCCTCAAAAGCACCTGTTTTCACTTTCAGCAGCCTCCGGAGCAAAAAAGACAAACGTCCAGCTTTTGCTGCCACAGCAAAGGTGCCAGCGGGGAAAAGTAATGCTGGTTCTCACTGCCTCCTGGAACCTCTTCAAATGCCACATACATTTTGGCCCTCTCTGCTTTCCTGCGGACTCCATCCTCAAAAGCACCTGTTTTCGCTTTCGGCAACCTCCAGAGCAAAAAAGACAAACGTCCAGCTTTTGCTGCCACAGCAAAGGTGCCAGCGGGGAAAAGTAATGCTGGTTCTCACTGCCTCCTGGAACCCTTTCAAATGCCACAGACAATTTGGCCCTCTCTGCTTTCCTGCGGACTGCATCCTCAAAAGCACCTGTTTTCGCTTTCGGCAGCCTCCGGAGAAAAAAAGACAAACGTCCAGCTTTTGCTGCCACAGCAAAGGTGCCAGCGGGGAAAAGTAATGCTGGTTCTCACTGCCTCCTGGAACCCTTTCAAATGCCCCAGACAATTTGGCCCTCTCTGCTTTCCTGCGGACTCCATCCTCAAAAGCACCTGTTTTCGCTTTCGGCAGCGTCCGGAGCAAAAAAGACAAACGTCCAGCTTTTGCTGCCACAGCAAAGGTGCCAGCGGGGAAAAGTAATGCTGGTTCTCACTGCCTCCTGGAACCCTTTCAAATGCCCCAGACAATTTGGCCCTCTCTGCTTTCCTGCGGACTCCATCCTCAAAATCACCTGTTTTCGCTTTCGGCAGCCTCCGGAGCAAAAAAGACAAACGTCCAGCTTTTGCTGCCACAGCAAAGGTGCCAGCGGGGAAAAGTAATGCTGGTTCTCACTGCCTCCTGGAACCCTTTCAAATGCCACAGACAATTTGGCCCTCTCTGCTTTCCTGCGGACTCCATCCTCAAAAGCACCTGTTTTCGCTTTCGGCAGCCTCCGGAGCAAAAAAGACAAACGTCCAGCTTTTGCTG
Source organism: Vanellus vanellus (assembly GCF_965231255.1). NCBI lineage: Eukaryota > Metazoa > Chordata > Aves > Charadriiformes > Charadriidae > Vanellus > Vanellus vanellus. The sequence continues at coordinate 58,322 of NW_028127468.1, forward strand.
CCACAGCAAAGGTGCCAGCGGGGAAAAGTAATGCTGGTTCTCACTGCCTCCTGGAACCCTTTCAAATGCCCCAGACAATTAAGCCCTCTCTGCTTTCCTGCGGACTCTATCCTCAAAAGCGCCTTTTTTCACTTTCGGCGCCCTCCGGTGGTAAAAAGACAAACGTCCAGGTTTTGCTGCCACAGCAAAGGTGCCAGCGGGGAAAAGTGATGCTGGTTCTCACTGCCTCCTGGAACTCTTTCAAATGCCCCAGACAATTTGGCTCTCTCTGCTTTCCTGCGGACTCCATCCTCAAAAGCACCTGTTTTCGCTTTCGGCAGCCTCCGGAGCAAAAAAAACAAACGTCCAGCTTTTGCTGCCACAGCAAAGGTGCCAGCGGGGAAAAGTAATGCTGGTTCTCACTGCCTCCTGGAACCTCTTCAAATGCCACATACATTTTGGCCCTCTCTGCTTTCCTGCGGACTCCATCCTCAAAAGCACCTGTTTTCGCTTTCGGCAGCCTCCGGAGCAAAAAAGACAAACGTCCAGCTTTTGCTGCCACAGCAAAGGTGCCAGCGGGGAAAAGTAATGCTGGTTCTCACTGCCTCCTGGAACCCTTTCAAATGCCCCAGACAATTTGGCCCTCTCTGCTTTCCTGCGGACTCCATCCTCAAAAGCACCTGTTTTCGCTTTCGGCAGCCTCCGGAGCAAAAAAGACAAACGTCCAGCTTTTGCTGCCACAACAAAGGTGCCAGCGGGGAAAAGTAATGCTGGTTCTCACTGCCTCCTGGAACCCTTTCAAATGCCCCAGACAATTTGGCCCTCTCTGCTTTCCTGCGGACTCCATCCTCAAAAGCACCTGTTTTCGCTTTCGGCAGCCTCCGGAGCAAAAAAGACAAACGTCCAGCTTTTGCTGCCACAGCAAAGGTGCCAGCGGGGAAAAGTAATGCTGGTTCTCACTGCCTCCTGGAACCTCTTCAAATGCCCCAGACAATTTGGCCCTCTCTGCTTTCCTGCGGACTCCATCCTCAAAAGCACCTGTTTTCGCTTTTGGCAACCTCCGGAGCAAAAAAGACAAACGTCCAGCTTTTGCTGCCACAGCAAAGGTGCCAGCGGGGAAAAGTAATGCTGGTTCTCACTGCCTCCTGGAACCCTTTCAAATGCCACAGACAATTTGGGCCTCTCTGCTTTCCTGCGGACTCCATCCTCAAAAGCACCTGTTTTCGCTTTCGGCAGCCTCCGGAGCAAAAAAGACAAACGTCCAGCTTTTGCTGCCACAGCAAAGGTGCCAGCGGGGAAAAGTAATGCTGGTTCTCACTGCCTCCTGGAACCCTTTCAAATGCCACAGACAATTTGGCCCTCTCTGCTTTCCTGCGGACTCCATCCTCAAAAGCACCTGTTTTCGCTTTCGGCAGCCTCCGGAGCAAAAAAGACAAACGTCCAGCTTTTGCTGCCACAGCAAAGGTGCCAGCGGGGAAAAGTAATGCTGGTTCTCACTGCCTCCTGGAACCCTTTCAAATGCCACAGACAATTTGGCCCTCTCTGCTTTCCTGCGGACTCCATCCTCAAAAGCACCTGTTTTCGCTTTCGGCAGCCTCCGGAGCAAAAAAGACAAACGTCCAGCTTTTGCTGCCACAGCAAAGGTGCCAGCGGGGAAAAGTGATGCTGGTTCTCACTGCCTCCTGGAACTCTTTCAAATGCCCCAGACAATTTGGCTCTCTCTGCTTTCCTGCAGACTCCATCCTCAAAAGCACCTGTTTTCGCTTTCGGCAGCCTCCGGAGCAAAAAAGACAAACGTCCAGCTTTTGCTGCCACAGCAAAGGTGCCAGCGGGGAAAAGTAATGCTGGTTCTCACTGCCTCCTGGAACCTCTTCAAATGCCACAGACATTTTGGCCCTCTCTGCTTTCCTGCGGACTCCATCCTCAAAAGCACCTGTTTTCGCTTTCGGCAGCCTCCGGAGCAAAAAAGACAAACGTCCAGCTTTTGCTGCCACAGCAAAGGTGCCAGCGGGGAAAAGTAATGCTGGTTCTCACTGCCTCCTGGAACCCTTTCAAATGCCACAGACAATTTGGCCCTCTCTGCTTTCCTGCGGACTCCATCCTCAAAAGCACCTGTTTTCGCTTTCGGCAGCCTCCGGAGCAAAAAAGACAAACGTCCAGCTTTTGCTGCCACAGCAAAGGTGCCAGCGGGGAAAAGTAATGCTGGTTCTCACTGCCTCCTGGAACCCTTTCAAATGCCCCAGACAATTTGGCCCTCTCTGCTTTCCTGCGGACTCCATCCTCAAAAGCACCTGTTTTCGCTTTCGGCAGCCTCCGGAGCAAAAAAGACAAACGTCCAGCTTTTGCTGCCACAGCAAAGGTGCCAGCGGGGAAAAGTAATGCTGGTTCTCACTGCCTCCTGGAACCCTTTCAAATGCCACAGACAATTTGGCCCTCTCTGCTTTCCTGCGGACTGCATCCTCAAAAGCACCTGTTTTCGCTTTCGGCAGCCTCCGGAGCAAAAAAGACAAACGTCCAGCTTTTGCTGCCACAGCAAAGGTGCCAGCGGGGAAAAGTAATGCTGGTTCTCACTGCCTCCTGGAACCCTTTCAAATGCCCCAGACAATTAAGCCCTCTCTGCTTTCCTGCGGACTCTATCCTCAAAAGCGCCTTTTTTCACTTTCGGCGCCCTCCGGTGGTAAAAAGACAAACGTCCAGGTTTTGCTGCCACAGCAAAGGTGCCAGCGGGGAAAAGTGATGCTGGTTCTCACTGCCTCCTGGAACTCTTTCAAATGCCACAGACAATTTGGCCCTCTCTGCTTTCCTGCGGACTCCATCCTCAAAAGCACCTATTTTCGCTTTCGGCAGCCTCCGGAGCAAAAAAGACAAACGTCCAGCTTTTGCTGCCACAGCAAAGGTGCCAGCGGGGAAAAGTAATGCTGGTTCTCACTGCCTCCTGGAACCCTTTCAAATGCCACAGACAATTTGGCCCTCTCTGCTTTCCTGCGGACTCCATCCTCAAAAGCACTTGTTTTCGCTTTCGGCAGCCTCCGGAGCAAAAAAGACAAACGTCCAGCTTTTGCTGCCACAGCAAAGGTGCCAGCGGGGAAAAGTAATGCTGGTTCTCACTGCCTCCTGGAACCTGTTCAAATGCCCCAAGACAATTTGGCCCTCTCTGCTTTCCTGCGGACTCCATCCTCAAAAGCACCTGTTTTCGCTTTCGGCAGCCTCCGGAGCAAAAAAGACAACGTCCAGCTTTTGCTGCCACAGCAAAGGTGCCAGCGGGGAAAAGTAATGCTGGTTCTCACTGCCTCCTGGAACCCTTTCAAATGCCACAGACAATTTGGCCCTCTCTGCTTTCCTGCGGACTCCATCCTCAAAAGCACCTGTTTTCGCTTTCGGCAGCCTCCGGAGCAAAAAAGGACAAACGTCCAGCTTTTGCTGCCACAGCAAAGGTGCCAGCGGGAAAAGTAATGCTGGTTCTCACTGCCTCCTGGAACCCTTTCAAATGCCACAGACAATTTGGCCCTCTCTGCTTTCCTGCGGACTCCATCCTCAAAAGCACCTGTTTTCGCTTTCGGCAGCCTCCGGAGCAAAAAAAGACAAACGTCCAGCTTTTGCTGCCACAGCAAAGGTGCCAGCGGGGAAAAGTAATGCTGGTTCTCACTGCCCTCCTGGAACCCTTTCAAATGCCACAGACAATTTGGCCCCTCTCTGCTTTCCTGCGGACTCCATCCTCAAAAGCACCTGTTTTCGCTTTCGGCAGCCTCCGGAGCAAAAAAGACAAACGTCCAGCTTTTGCTGCCACAGCAAAGGTGCCAGCGGGGAAAAGTAATGCTGGTTCTCACTGCCTCCTGGAACCTGTTCAAATGCCCCAGACAATTTGGCCCTCTCTGCTTTCCTGCGGACTCCATCCTCAAAAGCACCTGTTTTCGCTTTCGGCAGCCTCCGGAGCAAAAAAGACAAACGTCCAGCTTTTGCTGCCACAGCAAAGGTGCCAGCGGGGAAAAGTAATGCTGGTTCTCACTGCCTCCTGGAACCTCTTCAAATGCCACAGACAATTTGGCCCTCTCTGCTTTCCTGCGGACTCCATCCTCAAAAGCACCTGTTTTCGCTTTCGGCAACCTCCGGAGCAAAAAAGACAAACGTCCAGCTTTTGCTGCCACAGCAAAGGTGCCAGCGGGGAAAAGTAATGCTGGTTCTCACTGCCTCCTGGAACCCTTTCAAATGCCACAGACAATTTGGCCCTCTCTGCTTTCCTGCGGACTCCATCCTCAAAAGCACCTGTTTTCGCTTTCGGCAGCCTCCGGAGCAAAAAAGACAAACGTCCAGCTTTTGCTGCCACAGCAAAGGTGCCAGCGGGGAAAAGTAATGCTGGTTCTCACTGCCTCCTGGAACCTGTTCAAATGCCCCAGACAATTTGGCCCTCTCTGCTTTCCTGCGGACTCCATCCTCAAAAGCACCTGTTTTCGCTTTCGGCAGCCTCCGGAGCAAAAAAGACAAACGTCCAGCTTTTGCTGCCACAGCAAAGGTGCCAGCGGGGAAAAGTAATGCTGGTTCTCACTGCCTCCTGGAACCCTTTCAAATGCCACAGACAATTTGGCCCTCTCTGCTTTCCTGCGGACTCCATCCTCAAAAGCACCTGTTTTCGCTTTCGGCAGCCTCCGGAGCAAAAAAGACAAACGTCCAGCTTTTGCTGCCACAGCAAAGGTGCCAGCGGGGAAAAGTAATGCTGGTTCTCACTGCCTCCTGGAACCCTTTCAAATGCCACAGACAATTTGGCCCTCTCTGCTTTCCTGCGGACTCCATCCTCAAAAGCACCTGTTTTCGCTTTCGGCAGCCTCCGGAGCAAAAAAAGACAAACGTCCAGCTTTTGCTGCCACAGCAAAGGTGCCAGCGGGGAAAAGTAATGCTGGTTCTCACTGCCTCCTGGAACCCTTTCAAATGCCACAGACAATTTGGCCCTCTCTGCTTTCCTGCGGACTCCATCCTCAAAAGCACCTGTTTTCGCTTTCGGCAGCCTCCGGAGCAAAAAAGACAAACGTCCAGCTTTTGCTGCCACAGCAAAGGTGCCAGCGGGGAAAAGTAATGCTGGTTCTCACTGCCTCCTGGAACCCTTTCAAATGCCCCAGACAATTTGGCCCTCTCTGCTTTCCTGCGGACTCCATCCTCAAAAGCACCTGTTTTCGCTTTCGGCAGCCTCCGGAGCAAAAAAGACAAACGTCCAGCTTTTGCTGCCACAGCAAAGGTGCCAGCGGGGAAAAGTAATGCTGGTTCTCACTGCCTCCTGGAACCCTTTCAAATGCCACAGACAATTTGGCCCTCTCTGCTTTCCTGCGGACTCCATCCTCAAAAGCACCTGTTTTCGCTTTCGGCAGCCTCCGGAGCAAAAAAGACAAACGTCCAGCTTTTGCTGCCACAGCAAAGGTGCCAGCGGGGAAAAGTAATGCTGGTTCTCACTGCCTCCTGGAACCCTTTCAAATGCCACAGACAATTTGGCCCTCTCTGCTTTCCTGCGGACTGCATCCTCAAAAGCACCTGTTTTCGCTTTCGGCAGCCTCCGGAGCAAAAAAGACAAACGTCCAGCTTTTGCTGCCACAGCAAAGGTGCCAGCGGGGAAAAGTAATGCTGGTTCTCACTGCCTCCTGGAACCCTTTCAAATGCCCCAGACAATTAAGCCCTCTCTGCTTTCCTGCGGACTCTATCCTCAAAAGCGCCTTTTTTCACTTTCGGCGCCCTCCGGTGGTAAAAAGACAAACGTCCAGGTTTTGCTGCCACAGCAAAGGTGCCAGCGGGGAAAAGTGATGCTGGTTCTCACTGCCTCCTGGAACTCTTTCAAATGCCACAGACAATTTGGCCCTCTCTGCTTTCCTGCGGACTCCATCCTCAAAAGCACCTATTTTCGCTTTCGGCAGCCTCCGGAGCAAAAAAGACAAACGTCCAGCTTTTGCTGCCACAGCAAAGGTGCCAGCGGGGAAAAGTAATGCTGGTTCTCACTGCCTCCTGGAACCCTTTCAAATGCCACAGACAATTTGGCCCTCTCTGCTTTCCTGCGGACTCCATCCTCAAAAGCACTTGTTTTCGCTTTCGGCAGCCTCCGGAGCAAAAAAGACAAACGTCCAGCTTTTGCTGCCACAGCAAAGGTGCCAGCGGGGAAAAGTAATGCTGGTTCTCACTGCCTCCTGGAACCTGTTCAAATGCCCCAGACAATTTGGCCCTCTCTGCTTTCCTGCGGACTCCATCCTCAAAAGCACCTGTTTTCGCTTTCGGCAGCCTCCGGAGCAAAAAAGACAAACGTCCAGCTTTTGCTGCCACAGCAAAGGTGCCAGCGGGGAAAAGTAATGCTGGTTCTCACTGCCTCCTGGAACCCTTTCAAATGCCCCAGACAATTTGGCCCTCTCTGCTTTCCTGCGGACTCCATCCTCAAAAGCACCTGTTTTCGCTTTCGGCAGCCTCCGGAGCAAAAAAGACAAACGTCCAGCTTTTGCTGCCACAGCAAAGGTGCCAGCGGGGAAAAGTAATGCTGGTTCTCACTGCCTCCTGGAACCCTTTCAAATGCCACAGACAATTTGGCCCTCTCTGCTTTCCTGCGGACTCCATCCTCAAAAGCACCTGTTTTCGCTTTCGGCAGCCTCCGGAGCAAAAAAAGACAAACGTCCAGCTTTTGCTGCCACAGCAAAGGTGCCAGCGGGGAAAAGTAATGCTGGTTCTCACTGCCTCCTGGAACCCTTTCAAATGCCACAGACAATTTGGCCCTCTCTGCTTTCCTGCGGACTCCATCCTCAAAAGCACCTGTTTTCGCTTTCGGCAGCCTCCGGAGCAAAAAAGACAAACGTCCAGCTTTTGCTGCCACAGCAAAGGTGCCAGCGGGGAAAAGTAATGCTGGTTCTCACTGCCTCCTGGAACTCCTTCAAATGCCCCAGACAATTTGGCCCTCTCTGCTTTCCTGCGGACTCCATCCTCAAAAGCACCTGTTTTCGCTTTCGGCAGCCTCCGGAGCAAAAAAGACAAACGTCCAGCTTTTGCTGCCACAGCAAAGGTGCCAGCGGGGAAAAGTAATGCTGGTTCTCACTGCCTCCTGGAACCTCTTCAAATGCCACAGACAATTTGGCCCTCTCTGCTTTCCTGCGGACTCCATCCTCAAAAGCACCTGTTTTCGCTTTCGGCAACCTCCGGAGCAAAAAAGACAAACGTCCAGCTTTTGCTGCCACAGCAAAGGTGCCAGCGGGGAAAAGTAATGCTGGTTCTCACTGCCTCCTGGAACCCTTTCAAATGCCACAGACAATTTGGCCCTCTCTGCTTTCCTGCGGACTCCATCCTCAAAAGCACCTGTTTTCGCTTTCGGCAGCCTCCGGAGCAAAAAAGACAAACGTCCAGCTTTTGCTGCCACAGCAAAGGTGCCAGCGGGGAAAAGTAATGCTGGTTCTCACTGCCTCCTGGAACCCTTTCAAATGCCACAGACAATTTGGCCCTCTCTGCTTTCCTGCGGACTCCATCCTCAAAAGAACCTATTTTCGCTTTCGGCAGCCTCCGGAGCAAAAAAAGACAAACGTCCAGCTTTTGCTGCCACAGCAAAGGTGCCAGCGGGGAAAAGTAATGCTGGTTCTCACTGCCTCCTGGAACCCTTTCAAATGCCACAGACAATTTGGCCCTCTCTGCTTTCCTGCGGACTCCATCCTCAAAAGCACCTGTTTTCGCTTTCGGCAGCCTCCGGAGCAAAAAAGACAAACGTCCAGCTTTTGCTGCCACAGCATAGGTGCCAGCGGGGAAAAGTAATGCTGGTTTTCACTGCCTCCTGGAACTCCTTCAAATGCCCCAGACAATTTGGCCCTCTCTGCTTTCCTGCGGACTCCATCCTCAAAAGCACCTGTTTTCGCTTTCGGCAGCCTCCGGAGCAAAAAAGACAAACGTCCAGCTTTTGCTGCCACAGCAAAGGTGCCAGCGGGGAAAAGTAATGCTGGTTCTCACTGCCTCCTGGAACCCTTTCAAATGCCACAGACAATTTGGCCCTCTCTGCTTTCCTGCGGACTCCATCCTCAAAAGCACCTGTTTTCGCTTTCGGCAGCCTCCGGAGCAAAAAAGACAAACGTCCAGCTTTTGCTGCCACAGCAAAGGTGCCAGCGGGGAAAAGTAATGCTGGTTCTCACTGCCTCCTGGAACCCTTTCAAATGCCCCAGACAATTTGGCCCTCTCTGCTTTCCTGCGGACTCCATCCTCAAAAGCACCTGTTTTCGCTTTCGGCAGCCTCCGGAGCAAAAAAGACAAACGTCCAGCTTTTGCTGCCACAGCAAAGGTGCCAGCGGGGAAAAGTAATGCTGGTTCTCACTGCCTCCTGGAACCCTTTCAAATGCCACAGACAATTTGGCCCTCTCTGCTTTCCTGCGGACTCCATCCTCAAAAGCACCTGTTTTCGCTTTCGGCAGCCTCCGGAGCAAAAAAGACAAACGTCCAGCTTTTGCTGCCACAGCAAAGGTGCCAGCGGGGAAAAGTAATGCTGGTTCTCACTGCCTCCTGGAACCCTTTCAAATGCCACAGACAATTTGGCCCTCTCTGCTTTCCTGCGGACTGCATCCTCAAAAGCACCTGTTTTCGCTTTCGGCAGCCTCCGGAGCAAAAAAGACAAACGTCCAGCTTTTGCTGCCACAGCAAAGGTGCCAGCGGGGAAAAGTAATGCTGGTTCTCACTGCCTCCTGGAACCCTTTCAAATGCCCCAGACAATTAAGCCCTCTCTGCTTTCCTGCGGACTCTATCCTCAAAAGCGCCTTTTTTCACTTTCGGCGCCCTCCGGTGGTAAAAAGACAAACGTCCAGGTTTTGCTGCCACAGCAAAGGTGCCAGCGGGGAAAAGTGATGCTGGTTCTCACTGCCTCCTGGAACTCTTTCAAATGCCACAGACAATTTGGCCCTCTCTGCTTTCCTGCGGACTCCATCCTCAAAAGCACCTATTTTCGCTTTCGGCAGCCTCCGGAGCAAAAAAGACAAACGTCCAGCTTTTGCTGCCACAGCAAAGGTGCCAGCGGGGAAAAGTAATGCTGGTTCTCACTGCCTCCTGGAACCCTTTCAAATGCCACAGACAATTTGGCCCTCTCTGCTTTCCTGCGGACTCCATCCTCAAAAGCACTTGTTTTCGCTTTCGGCAGCCTCCGGAGCAAAAAAGACAAACGTCCAGCTTTTGCTGCCACAGCAAAGGTGCCAGCGGGGAAAAGTAATGCTGGTTCTCACTGCCTCCTGGAACCTGTTCAAATGCCCCAGACAATTTGGCCCTCTCTGCTTTCCTGCGGACTCCATCCTCAAAAGCACCTGTTTTCGCTTTCGGCAGCCTCCGGAGCAAAAAAGACAAACGTCCAGCTTTTGCTGCCACAGCAAAGGTGCCAGCGGGGAAAAGTAATGCTGGTTCTCACTGCCTCCTGGAACCCTTTCAAATGCCACAGACAATTTGGCCCTCTCTGCTTTCCTGCGGACTCCATCCTCAAAAGCACCTGTTTTCGCTTTCGGCAGCCTCCGGAGCAAAAAAGACAAACGTCCAGCTTTTGCTGCCACAGCAAAGGTGCCAGCGGGGAAAAGTAATGCTGGTTCTCACTGCCTCCTGGAACCCTTTCAAATGCCACAGACAATTTGGCCCTCTCTGCTTTCCTGCGGACTCCATCCTCAAAAGCACCTGTTTTCGCTTTCGGCAGCCTCCGGAGCAAAAAAAGACAAACGTCCAGCTTTTGCTGCCACAGCAAAGGTGCCAGCGGGGAAAAGTAATGCTGGTTCTCACTGCCTCCTGGAACCCTTTCAAATGCCACAGACAATTTGGCCCTCTCTGCTTTCCTGCGGACTCCATCCTCAAAAGCACCTGTTTTCGCTTTCGGCAGCCTCCGGAGCAAAAAAGACAAACGTCCAGCTTTTGCTGCCACAGCAAAGGTGCCAGCGGGGAAAAGTAATGCTGGTTCTCACTGCCTCCTGGAACTCCTTCAAATGCCCCAGACAATTTGGCCCTCTCTGCTTTCCTGCGGACTCCATCCTCAAAAGCACCTGTTTTCGCTTTCGGCAGCCTCCGGAGCAAAAAAGACAAACGTCCAGCTTTTGCTGCCACAGCAAAGGTGCCAGCGGGGAAAAGTAATGCTGGTTCTCACTGCCTCCTGGAACCTCTTCAAATGCCACAGACAATTTGGCCCTCTCTGCTTTCCTGCGGACTCCATCCTCAAAAGCACCTGTTTTCGCTTTCGGCAACCTCCGGAGCAAAAAAGACAAACGTCCAGCTTTTGCTGCCACAGCAAAGGTGCCAGCGGGGAAAAGTAATGCTGGTTCTCACTGCCTCCTGGAACCCTTTCAAATGCCACAGACAATTTGGCCCTCTCTGCTTTCCTGCGGACTCCATCCTCAAAAGCACCTGTTTTCGCTTTCGGCAGCCTCCGGAGCAAAAAAGACAAACGTCCAGCTTTTGCTGCCACAGCAAAGGTGCCAGCGGGGAAAAGTAATGCTGGTTCTCACTGCCTCCTGGAACCCTTTCAAATGCCACAGACAATTTGGCCCTCTCTGCTTTCCTGCGGACTCCATCCTCAAAAGAACCTATTTTCGCTTTCGGCAGCCTCCGGAGCAAAAAAAGACAAACGTCCAGCTTTTGCTGCCACAGCAAAGGTGCCAGCGGGGAAAAGTAATGCTGGTTCTCACTGCCTCCTGGAACCCTTTCAAATGCCACAGACAATTTGGCCCTCTCTGCTTTCCTGCGGACTCCATCCTCAAAAGCACCTGTTTTCGCTTTCGGCAGCCTCCGGAGCAAAAAAGACAAACGTCCAGCTTTTGCTGCCACAGCATAGGTGCCAGCGGGGAAAAGTAATGCTGGTTTTCACTGCCTCCTGGAACTCCTTCAAATGCCCCAGACAATTTGGCCCTCTCTGCTTTCCTGCGGACTCCATCCTCAAAAGCACCTGTTTTCGCTTTCGGCAGCCTCCGGAGCAAAAAAGACAAACGTCCAGCTTTTGCTGCCACAGCAAAGGTGCCAGCGGGGAAAAGTAATGCTGGTTCTCACTGCCTCCTGGAACCTCTTCAAATGCCACAGACAATTTGGCCCTCTCTGCTTTCCTGCGGACTCCATCCTCAAAAGCACCTGTTTTCGCTTTCGGCAGCCTCCGGAGCAAAAAAGACAAACGTCCAGCTTTTGCTGCCACAGCAAAGGTGCCAGCGGGGAAAAGTAATGCTGGTTCTCACTGCCTCCTGGAACCCTTTCAAATGCCACAGACAATTTGGCCCTCTCTGCTTTCCTGCGGACTCCATCCTCAAAAGCACCTGTTTTCGCTTTCGGCAGCCTCCGGAGCAAAAAAGACAAACGTCCAGCTTTTGCTGCCACAGCAAAGGTGCCAGCGGGGAAAAGTAATGCTGGTTCTCACTGCCTCCTGGAACCCTTTCAAATGCCACAGACAATTTGGCCCTCTCTGCTTTCCTGCGGACTCCATCCTCAAAAGCACCTGTTTTCGCTTTCGGCAGCCTCCGGAGCAAAAAAGACAAACGTCCAGCTTTTGCTGCCACAGCAAAGGTGCCAGCGGGGAAAAGTAATGCTGGTTCTCACTGCCTCCTGGAACCTCTTCAAATGCCACAGACATTTTGGCCCTCTCTGCTTTCCTGCGGACTCCATCCTCAAAAGCACCTGTTTTCGCTTTCGGCAACCTCCAGAGCAAAAAAGACAAACGTCCAGCTTTTGCTGCCACAGCAAAGGTGCCAGCGGGGAAAAGTAATGCTGGTTCTCACTGCCTCCTGGAACCCTTTCAAATGCCACAGACAATTTGGCCCTCTCTGCTTTCCTGCGGACTCCATCCTCAAAAGCACCTGTTTTCGCTTTCGGCAGCCTCCGGAGCAAAAAAGACAAACGTCCAGCTTTTGCTGCCACAACAAAGGTGCCAGCGGGGAAAAGTAATGCTGGTTCTCACTGCCTCCTGGAACCCTTTCAAATGCCCCAGACAATTTGGCCCTCTCTGCTTTCCTGCGGACTCCATCCTCAAAAGCACCTGTTTTCGCTTTCGGCAGCCTCCGGAGCAAAAAAGACAAACGTCCAGCTTTTGCTGCCACAGCAAAGGTGCCAGCGGGGAAAAGTAATGCTGGTTCTCACTGCCTCCTGGAACCTCTTCAAATGCCCCAGACAATTTGGCCCTCTCTGCTTTCCTGCGGACTCCATCCTCAAAAGCACCTGTTTTCGCTTTTGGCAACCTCCGGAGCAAAAAAGACAAACGTCCAGCTTTTGCTGCCACAGCAAAGGTGCCAGCGGGGAAAAGTAATGCTGGTTCTCACTGCCTCCTGGAACCCTTTCAAATGCCACAGACAATTTGGCCCTCTCTGCTTTCCTGCGGACTCCATCCTCAAAAGCACCTGTTTTCGCTTTCGGCAGCCTCCGGAGCAAAAAAGACAAACGTCCAGCTTTTGCTGCCACAGCAAAGGTGCCAGCGGGGAAAAGTAATGCTGGTTCTCACTGCCTCCTGGAACCCTTTCAAATGCCACAGACAATTTGGCCCTCTCTGCTTTCCTGCGGACTCCATCCTCAAAAGCACCTGTTTTCGCTTTCGGCAGCCTCCGGAGCAAAAAAGACAAACGTCCAGCTTTTGCTGCCACAGCAAAGGTGCCAGCGGGGAAAAGTAATGCTGGTTCTCACTGCCTCCTGGAACCCTTTCAAATGCCACAGACAATTTGGCCCTCTCTGCTTTCCTGCGGACTCCATCCTCAAAAGCACCTGTTTTCGCTTTCGGCAGCCTCCGGAGCAAAAAAGACAAACGTCCAGCTTTTGCTGCCACAGCAAAGGTGCCAGCGGGGAAAAGTAATGCTGGTTCTCACTGCCTCCTGGAACCCTTTCAAATGCCACAGACAATTTGGCCCTCTCTGCTTTCCTGCGGACTGCATCCTCAAAAGCACCTGTTTTCGCTTTCGGCAGCCTCCGGAGCAAAAAAGACAAACGTCCAGCTTTTGCTGCCACAGCAAAGGTGCCAGCGGGGAAAAGTAATGCTGGTTCTCACTGCCTCCTGGAACCCTTTCAAATGCCCCAGACAATTAAGCCCTCTCTGCTTTCCTGCGGACTCTATCCTCAAAAGCGCCTTTTTTCACTTTAGGCGCCCTCCGGTGGTAAAAAGACAAACGTCCAGGTTTTGCTGCCACAGCAAAGGTGCCAGCGGGGAAAAGTGATGCTGGTTCTCACTGCCTCCTGGAACTCTTTCAAATGCCACAGACAATTTGGCCCTCTCTGCTTTCCTGCGGACTCCATCCTCAAAAGCACCTATTTTCGCTTTCGGCAGCCTCCGGAGCAAAAACGACAAACGTCCAGCTTTTGCTGCCACAGCAAAGGTGCCAGCGGGGAAAAGTAATGCTGGTTCTCACTGCCTCCTGGAACCCTTTCAAATGCCACAGACAATTTGGCCCTCTCTGCTTTCCTGCGGACTCCATCCTCAAAAGCACCTGTTTTCGCTTTCGGCAGCCTCCGGAGCAAAAAAGACAAACGTCCAGCTTTTGCTGCCACAGCAAAGGTGCCAGCGGGGAAAAGTAATGCTGGTTCTCACTGCCTCCTGGAACCTGTTCAAATGCCCCAGACAATTTGGACCTCTCTGCTTTCCTGCGGACTCCATCCTCAAAAGCACCTGTTTTCGCTTTCGGCAGCCTCCGGAGCAAAAAAGACAAACGTCCAGCTTTTGCTGCCACAGCAAAGGTGCCAGCGGGGAAAAGTAATGCTGGTTCTCACTGCCTCCTGGAACCCTTTCAAATGCCACAGACAATTTGGCCCTCTCTGCTTTCCTGCGGACTCCATCCTCAAAAGAACCTATTTTCGCTTTCGGCAGCCTCCGGAGCAAAAAAAGACAAACGTCCACCTTTGCTGCCACAGCAAAGGTGCCAGCGGGGAAAAGTAATGCTGGTTCTCACTGCCTCCTGGAACCCTTTCAAATGCCACAGAAATTTTGGCCCTCTCTGCTTTCCTGCGGACTCCATCCTCAAAAGCACCTGTTTTCGCTTTCGGCAACCTCCGGAGCAAAAAAGACAAACGTCCAGCTTTTGCTGCCACAGCAAAGGTGCCAGCGGGGAAAAGTAATGCTGGTTCTCACTGCCTCCTGGAACCTCTTCAAATGCCCCAGACAATTTGGCCCTCTCTGCTTTCCTGCGGACTCTATCCTCAAAAGCGCCTTTTTTCACTTTCGGCGCCCTCCGGTGGTAAAAAGACAAACGTCCAGCTTTTGCTGCCACAGCAAAGGTGCCAGCGGGGAAAAGTAATGCTGGTTCTCACTGCCTCCTGGAACTCTTTCAAATGCCACAGACAATTTGGCCCTCTCTGCTTTCCTGCGGACTCCATCCTCAAAAGCACCTGTTTTCGCTTTCGGCAGCCTCCGGAGCAAAAAAGACAAACGTCCAGCTTTTGCTGCCACAGCAAAGGTGCCAGCGGGGAAAAGTAATGCTGGTTCTCACTGCCTCCTGGAACCTCTTCAAATGCCCCTGACAATTTGGCCCTCTCTGCTTTCCTGCGGACTCTATCCTCAAAAGCGCCTTTTTTCACTTTCGGCGCCCTCCGGTGGTAAAAAGACAAACGTCCAGCTTTTGCTGCCACAGCAAAGGTGCCAGCGGGGAAAAGTAATGCTGGTTCTCACTGCCTCCTGGAACTCTTTCAAATGCCACAGACAATTTGGCCCTCTCTGCTTTCCTGCGGACTCCATCCTCAAAAGCACCTGTTTTCGCTTTCGGCAGCCTCCGGAGCAAAAAAGACAAACGTCCAGCTTTTGCTGCCACAGCAAAGGTGCCAGCGGGGAAAAGTAATGCTGGTTCTCACTGCCTCCTGGAACCCTTTCAAATGCCACAGACAATTTGGCCCTCTCTGCTTTCCTGCGGACTCCATCCTCAAAAGCAGCTGTTTTCGCTTTCGGCAACCTCCGGAGCAAAAAAGACAAACGTCCAGCTTTTGCTGCCACAGCAAAGGTGCCAGCGGGGAAAAGTAATGCTGGTTCTCACTGCCTCCTGGAACCCTTTCAAATGCCACAGACAATTTGGCCCTCTCTGCTTTCCTGCGGACTCCATCCTCAAAAGCACCTGTTTTCGCTTTCGGCAGCCTCCGGAGCAAAAAAGACAAACGTCCAGCTTTTGCTGCCACAGCAAAGGTGCCAGCGGGGAAAAGTAATGCTGGTTCTCACTGCCTCCTGGAACCTCTTCAAATGCCCCAGACAATTTGGCCCTCTCTGCTTTCCTGCGGACTCCATCCTCAAAAGCACCTGTTTTCGCTTTTGGCAGCCTCCGGAGCAAAAAAGACAAACGTCCAGCTTTTGCTGCCACAGCAAAGGTGCCAGCGGGGAAAAGTAATGCTGGTTCTCACTGCCTCCTGGAACCCTTTCAAATGCCACAGACAATTTGGCCCTCTCTGCTTTCCTGCGGACTCCATCCTCAAAAGCACCTGTTTTCGCTTTCGGCAGCCTCCGGAGCAAAAAAGACAAACGTCCAGCTTTTGCTGCCACAGCAAAGGTGCCAGCGGGGAAAAGTAATGCTGGTTCTCACTGCCTCCTGGAACCCTTTCAAATGCCCCTGACAATTTGGCCCTCTCTGCTTTCCTGCGGACTCTATCCTCAAAAGCGCCTTTTTTCACTTTCGGCGCCCTCCGGTTGTAAAAAGACAAACGTCCAGCTTTTGCTGCCACAGCAAAGGTGCCAGCGGGGAAAAGTAATGCTGGTTCTCACTGCCTCCTGGAACCCTTTCAAATGCCACAGACAATTTGGCCCTCTCTGCTTTCCTGCGGACTCCATCCTCAAAAGCACCTGTTTTCGCTTTCGGCAGCCTCCGGAGCAAAAAAGACAAACGTCCAGCTTTTGCTGCCACAGCAAAGGTGCCAGCGGGGAAAAGTAATGCTGGTTCTCACTGCCTCCTGGAACCTCTTCAAATGCCCCAGACAATTTGGCCCTCTCTGCTTTCCTGCGGACTCCATCCTCAAAAGCACCTGTTTTCGCTTTTGGCAACCTCCGGAGCAAAAAAGACAAACGTCCAGCTTTTGCTGCCACAGCAAAGGTGCCAGCGGGGAAAAGTAATGCTGGTTCTCACTGCCTCCTGGAACCCTTTCAAATGCCACAGACAATTTGGCCCTCTCTGCTTTCCTGCGGACTCCATCCTCAAAAGCACCTGTTTTCGCTTTCGGCAGCCTCCGGAGCAAAAAAGACAAACGTCCAGCTTTTGCTGCCACAGCAAAGGTGCCAGCGGGGAAAAGTAATGCTGGTTCTCACTGCCTCCTGGAACCCTTTCAAATGCCACAGACAATTTGGCCCTCTCTGCTTTCCTGCGGACTCCATCCTCAAAAGCACCTGTTTTCGCTTTCGGCAGCCTCCGGAGCAAAAAAGACAAACGTCCAGCTTTTGCTGCCACAGCAAAGGTGCCAGCGGGGAAAAGTAATGCTGGTTCTCACTGCCTCCTGGAACCTCTTCAAATGCCACAGACAATTTGGCCCTCTCTGCTTTCCTGCGGACTCCATCCTCAAAAGCACCTGTTTTCGCTTTCGGCAGCCTCCGGAGCAAAAAAGACAAACGTCCAGCTTTTGCTGCCACAGCAAAGGTGCCAGCGGGGAAAAGTAATGCTGGTTCTCACTGCCTCCTGGAACCCTTTCAAATGCCACAGACAATTTGGCCCTCTCTGCTTTCCTGCGGACTCCATCCTCAAAAGCACCTGTTTTCGCTTTCGGCAGCCTCCGGAGCAAAAAAGACAAACGTCCAGCTTTTGCTGCCACAGCAAAGGTGCCAGCGGGGAAAAGTAATGCTGGTTCTCACTGCCTCCTGGAACCCTTTCAAATGCCACAGACAATTTGGCCCTCTCTGCTTTCCTGCGGACTCCATCCTCAAAAGCACCTGTTTTCGCTTTCGGCAGCCTCCGGAGCAAAAAAGACAAACGTCCAGCTTTTGCTGCCACAGCAAAGGTGCCAGCGGGGAAAAGTAATGCTGGTTCTCACTGCCTCCTGGAACCCTTTCAAATGCCACAGACAATTTGGCCCTCTCTGCTTTCCTGCGGACTCTATCCTCAAAAGCGCCTTTTTTCACTTTCGGCGCCCTCCGGTTGTAAAAAGACAAACGTCCAGCTTTTGCTGCCACAGCAAAGGTGCCAGCGGGGAAAAGTAATGCTGGTTCTCACTGCCTCCTGGAACCCTTTCAAATGCCACAGACAATTTGGCCCTCTCTGCTTTCCTGCGGACTCCATCCTCAAAAGCACCTGTTTTCGCTTTCGGCAGCCTCCGGAGCAAAAAAGACAAACGTCCAGCTTTTGCTGCCACAGCAAAGGTGCCAGCGGGGAAAAGTAATGCTGGTTCTCACTGCCTCCTGGAACCTCTTCAAATGCCACAGACAATTTGGCCCTCTCTGCTTTCCTGCGGACTCCATCCTCAAAAGCACCTGTTTTCGCTTTTGGCAACCTCCGGAGCAAAAAAGACAAACGTCCAGCTTTTGCTGCCACAGCAAAGGTGCCAGCGGGGAAAAGTAATGCTGGTTCTCACTGCCTCCTGGAACCCTTTCAAATGCCACAGACAATTTGGCCCTCTCTGCTTTCCTGCGGACTCCATCCTGAAAAGCACCTGTTTTCGCTTTCGGCAGCCTCCGGAGCAAAAAAGACAAACGTCCAGCTTTTGCTGCCACAGCAAAGGTGCCAGCGGGGAAAAGTAATGCTGGTTCTCACTGCCTCCTGGAACCTCTTCAAATGCCCCAGACAATTTGGCCCTCTCTGCTTTCCTGCGGACTCCATCCTCAAAAGCACCTGTTTTCACTTTCGGCGCCCTCCGGTGGTAAAAAGACAAACGTCCAGCTTTTGCTGCCACAGCAAAGGTGCCAGCGGGGAAAAGTAATGCTGGTTCTCACTGCCTCCTGGAACTCTTTCAAATGCCACAGACAATTTGGCCCTCTCTGCTTTCCTGCGGACTCCATCCTCAAAAGCACCTGTTTTCGCTTTCGGCAGCCTCCGGAGCAAAAAAGACAAACGTCCAGCTTTTGCTGCCACAGCAAAGGTGCCAGCGGGGAAAAGTAATGCTGGTTCTCACTGCCTCCTGGAACCCTTTCAAATGCCACAGACAATTTGGCCCTCTCTGCTTTCCTGCGGACTCCATCCTCAAAAGCACCTGTTTTCGCTTTCGGCAGCCTCCGGAGCAAAAAAGACAAACGTCCAGCTTTTGCTGCCACAGCAAAGGTGCCAGCGGGGAAAAGTAATGCTGGTTCTCACTGCCTCCTGGAACCCTTTCAAATGCCACAGACAATTTGGCCCTCTCTGCTTTCCTGCGGACTCCATCCTCAAAAGCACCTGTTTTCGCTTTCGGCAGCCTCCGGAGCAAAAAAGACAAACGTCCAGCTTTTGCTGCCACAGCAAAGGTGCCAGCGGGGAAAAGTAATGCTGGTTCTCACTGCCTCCTGGAACCTCTTCAAATGCCCCTGACAATTTGGCCCTCTCTGCTTTCCTGCGGACTCTATCCTCAAAAGCGCCTTTTTTCACTTTCGGCGCCCTCCGGTGGTAAAAAGACAAACGTCCAGCTTTTGCTGCCACAGCAAAGGTGCCAGCGGGGAAAAGTAATGCTGGTTCTCACTGCCTCCTGGAACCCTTTCAAATGCCACAGACAATTTGGCCCTCTCTGCTTTCCTGCGGACTCCATCCTCAAAAGCACCTGTTTTCGCTTTCGGCAGCCTCCGGAGCAAAAAAGACAAACGTCCAGCTTTTGCTGCCACAGCAAAGGTGCCAGCGGGGAAAAGTAATGCTGGTTCTCACTGCCTCCTGGAACCCTTTCAAATGCCCCAGACAATTTGGCCCTCTCTGCTTTCCTGCGGACCCCATCCTCAAAAGCACCTTTTTTCACTTTCGGAGCCCTCCGGTGGTAAAAAGACAAACGTCCAGCTTTTGCTGCCACAGCAAAGGTGCCAGCGGGGAAAAGTAATGCTGGTTCTCACTGCCTCCTGGAACCCTTTCAAATGCCACAGACAATTTGGCCCTCTCTGCTTTCCTGCGGACTCCATCCTCAAAAGCACCTGTTTTCACTTTCGGCAGCCTCCGGAGCAAAAAAGACAAACGTCCAGCTTTTGCTGCCACAGCAAAGGTGCCAGCGGGGAAAAGTAATGCTGGTTCTCACTGCCTCCTGGAACCCTTTCAAATGCCACAGACAATTTGGCCCTCTCTGCTTTCCTGCGGACTCCATCCTCAAAAGCACCTGTTTTCGCTTTCGGCAGCCTCCGGAGCAAAAAAGACAAACGTCCAGCTTTTGCTGCCACAGCAAAGGTGCCAGCGGGGAAAAGTAATGCTGGTTCTCACTGCCTCCTGGAACCCTTTCAAATGCCACAGACAATTTGGCCCTCTCTGCTTTCCTGCGGACTCCATCCTCAAAAGCACCTGTTTTCGCTTTCGGCAGCCTCCGGAGCAAAAAAGACAAACGTCCAGCTTTTGCTGCCACAGCAAAGGTGCCAGCGGGGAAAAGTAATGCTGGTTCTCACTGCCTCCTGGAACCTCTTCAAATGCCCCAGACAATTTGGCCCTCTCTGCTTTCCTGCGGACTCCATCCTCAAAAGCACCTGTTTTCGCTTTCGGCAGCCTCCGGAGCAAAAAAGACAAACGTCCAGCTTTTGCTGCCACAGCAAAGGTGCCAGCGGGGAAAAGTAATGCTGGTTCTCACTGCCTCCTGGAACCCTTTCAAATGCCACAGACAATTTGGCCCTCTCTGCTTTCCTGCGGACTCCATCCTCAAAAGCACCTGTTTTCGCTTTCGGCAGCCTCCGGAGCAAAAAAGACAAACGTCCAGCTTTTGCTGCCACAGCAAAGGTGCCAGCGGGGAAAAGTAATGCTGGTTCTCACTGCCTCCTGGAACCCTTTCAAATGCCACAGACAATTTGGCCCTCTCTGCTTTCCTGCGGACTCCATCCTCAAAAGCACCTGTTTTCGCTTTCGGCAGCCTCCGGAGCAAAAAAGACAAACGTCCAGCTTTTGCTGCCACAGCAAAGGTGCCAGCGGGGAAAAGTAATGCTGGTTCTCACTGCCTCCTGGAACCTCTTCAAATGCCCCTGACAATTTGGCCCTCTCTGCTTTCCTGCGGACTCTATCCTCAAAAGCGCCTTTTTTCACTTTCGGCGCCCTCCGGTGGTAAAAAGACAAACGTCCAGCTTTTGCTGCCACAGCAAAGGTGCCAGCGGGGAAAAGTAATGCTGGTTCTCACTGCCTCCTGGAACCCTTTCAAATGCCACAGACAATTTGGCCCTCTCTGCTTTCCTGCGGACTCCATCCTCAAAAGCACCTGTTTTCGCTTTCGGCAGCCTCCGGAGCAAAAAAGACAAACGTCCAGCTTTTGCTGCCACAGCAAAGGTGCCAGCGGGGAAAAGTAATGCTGGTTCTCACTGCCTCCTGGAACCCTTTCAAATGCCCCAGACAATTTGGCCCTCTCTGCTTTCCTGCGGACCCCATCCTCAAAAGCACCTTTTTTCACTTTCGGAGCCCTCCGGTGGTAAAAAGACAAACGTCCAGCTTTTGCTGCCACAGCAAAGGTGCCAGCGGGGAAAAGTAATGCTGGTTCTCACTGCCTCCTGGAACCCTTTCAAATGCCACAGACAATTTGGCCCTCTCTGCTTTCCTGCGGACTCCATCCTCAAAAGCACCTGTTTTCACTTTCGGCAGCCTCCGGAGCAAAAAAGACAAACGTCCAGCTTTTGCTGCCACAGCAAAGGTGCCAGCGGGGAAAAGTAATGCTGGTTCTCACTGCCTCCTGGAACCCTTTCAAATGCCACAGACAATTTGGCCCTCTCTGCTTTCCTGCGGACTCCATCCTCAAAAGCACCTGTTTTCGCTTTCGGCAGCCTCCGGAGCAAAAAAGACAAACGTCCAGCTTTTGCTGCCACAGCAAAGGTGCCAGCGGGGAAAAGTAATGCTGGTTCTCACTGCCTCCTGGAACCCTTTCAAATGCCACAGACAATTTGGCCCTCTCTGCTTTCCTGCGGACTCCATCCTCAAAAGCACCTGTTTTCGCTTTCGGCAGCCTCCGGAGCAAAAAAGACAAACGTCCAGCTTTTGCTGCCACAGCAAAGGTGCCAGCGGGGAAAAGTAATGCTGGTTCTCACTGCCTCCTGGAACCTCTTCAAATGCCCCAGACAATTTGGCCCTCTCTGCTTTCCTGCGGACTCCATCCTCAAAAGCACCTGTTTTCGCTTTCGGCAGCCTCCGGAGCAAAAAAGACAAACGTCCAGCTTTTGCTGCCACAGCAAAGGTGCCAGCGGGGAAAAGTAATGCTGGTTCTCACTGCCTCCTGGAACCCTTTCAAATGCCACAGACAATTTGGCCCTCTCTGCTTTCCTGCGGACTCCATCCTCAAAAGCACCTGTTTTCGCTTTCGGCAGCCTCCGGAGCAAAAAAGACAAACGTCCAGCTTTTGCTGCCACAGCAAAGGTGCCAGCGGGGAAAAGTAATGCTGGTTCTCACTGCCTCCTGGAACCTCTTCAAATGCCCCAGACAATTTGGCTCTCTCTGCTTTCCTGCGGACTCCATCCTCAAAAGCACCTGTTTTCGCTTTTGGCAACCTCCGGAGCAAAAAAGACAAACGTCCAGCTTTTGCTGCCACAGCAAAAGTGCCAGCGGGGAAAAGTAATGCTGGTTCTCACTGCCTCCTGGAACCCTTTCAAATGCCACAGACAATTTGGCCCTCTCTGCTTTCCTGCGGACTCCATCCTCAAAAGCACCTGTTTTCGCTTTTGGCAGCCTCTGGAGCAAAAAAGACAAACGTCCAGCTTTTGCTGCCACAGCAAAGGTGCCAGCGGGGAAAAGTAATGCTGGTTCTCACTGCCTCCTGGAACTCTTTCAAATGCGACAGACAATTTGGCCCTCTCTGCTTTCCTGCGGACTCCATCCTCAAAAGCACCTGTTTTCGCTTTCGGCAGCCTCCGGAGCAAAAAAGACAAACGTCCAGCTTTTGCTGCCACAGCAAAGGTGCCAGCGGGGAAAAGTAATGCTGGTTCTCACTGCCTCCTGGAACCTCTTCAAATGCCCCTGACAATTTGGCCCTCTCTGCTTTCCTGCGGACTCTATCCTCAAAAGCGCCTTTTTTCACTTTCGGCGCCCTCCGGTGGTAAAAAGACAAACGTCCAGCTTTTGCTGCCACAGCAAAGGTGCCAGCGGGGAAAAGTAATGCTGGTTCTCACTGCCTCCTGGAACCCTTTCAAATGCCCCAGACAATTTGGCCCTCTCTGCTTTCCTGCGGACCCCATCCTCAAAAGCACCTTTTTTCACTTTCGGAGCCCTCCGGTGGTAAAAAGACAAACGTCCAGCTTTTGCTGCCACAGCAAAGGTGCCAGCGGGGAAAAGTAATGCTGGTTCTCACTGCCTCCTGGAACCCTTTCAAATGCCACAGACAATTTGGCCCTCTCTGCTTTCCTGCGGACTCCATCCTCAAAAGCACCTGTTTTCACTTTCGGCAGCCTCCGGAGCAAAAAAGACAAACGTCCAGCTTTTGCTGCCACAGCAAAGGTGCCAGCGGGGAAAAGTAATGCTGGTTCTCACTGCCTCCTGGAACCCTTTCAAATGCCACAGACAATTTGGCCCTCTCTGCTTTCCTGCGGACTCCATCCTCAAAAGCACCTGTTTTCGCTTTCGGCAGCCTCCGGAGCAAAAAAGACAAACGTCCAGCTTTTGCTGCCACAGCAAAGGTGCCAGCGGGGAAAAGTAATGCTGGTTCTCACTGCCTCCTGGAACCCTTTCAAATGCCACAGACAATTTGGCCCTCTCTGCTTTCCTGCGGACTCCATCCTCAAAAGCACCTGTTTTCGCTTTCGGCAGCCTCCGGAGCAAAAAAGACAAACGTCCAGCTTTTGCTGCCACAGCAAAGGTGCCAGCGGGGAAAAGTAATGCTGGTTCTCACTGCCTCCTGGAACCTCTTCAAATGCCCCAGACAATTTGGCCCTCTCTGCTTTCCTGCGGACTCCATCCTCAAAAGCACCTGTTTTCGCTTTTGGCAACCTCCGGAGCAAAAAAGACAAACGTCCAGCTTTTGCTGCCACAGCAAAGGTGCCAGCGGGGAAAAGTAATGCTGGTTCTCACTGCCTCCTGGAACCCTTTCAAATGCCACAGACAATTTGGCCCTCTCTGCTTTCCTGCGGACTCCATCCTCAAAAGCACCTGTTTTCGCTTTCGGCAGCCTCCGGAGCAAAAAAGACAAACGTCCAGCTTTTGCTGCCACAGCAAAGGTGCCAGCGGGGAAAAGTAATGCTGGTTCTCACTGCCTCCTGGAACCCTTTCAAATGCCACAGACAATTTGGCCCTCTCTGCTTTCCTGCGGACTCCATCCTCAAAAGCACCTGTTTTCGCTTTCGGCAGCCTCCGGAGCAAAAAAGACAAACGTCCAGCTTTTGCTGCCACAGCAAAGGTGCCAGCGGGGAAAAGTAATGCTGGTTCTCACTGCCTCCTGGAACCTCTTCAAATGCCCCAGACAATTTGGCTCTCTCTGCTTTCCTGCGGACTCCATCCTCAAAAGCACCTGTTTTCGCTTTTGGCAACCTCCGGAGCAAAAAAGACAAACGTCCAGCTTTTGCTGCCACAGCAAAAGTGCCAGCGGGGAAAAGTAATGCTGGTTCTCACTGCCTCCTGGAACCCTTTCAAATGCCACAGACAATTTGGCCCTCTCTGCTTTCCTGCGGACTCCATCCTCAAAAGCACCTGTTTTCGCTTTTGGCAGCCTCTGGAGCAAAAAAGACAAACGTCCAGCTTTTGCTGCCACAGCAAAGGTGCCAGCGGGGAAAAGTAATGCTGGTTCTCACTGCCTCCTGGAACTCTTTCAAATGCCACAGACAATTTGGCCCTCTCTGCTTTCCTGCGGACTCCATCCTCAAAAGCACCTGTTTTCGCTTTCGGCAGCCTCCGGAGCATAAAAGACAAACGTCCAGCTTTTGCTGCCACAGCAAAGGTGCCAGCGGGGAAAAGTAATGCTGGTTCTCACTGCCTCCTGGAACCCTTTCAAATGCCACAGACAATTTGGCCCTCTCTGCTTTCCTGCGGACTCCATCCTCAAAAGCACCTGTTTTCGCTTTCGGCAGCCTCCGGAGCAAAAAAGACAAACGTCCAGCTTTTGCTGCCACAGCAAAGGTGCCAGCGGGGAAAAGTAATGCTGGTTCTCACTGCCTCCTGGAACCCTTTCAAATGCCACAGACAATTTGGCCCTCTCTGCTTTCCTGCGGACTCCATCCTCAAAAGCACCTGTTTTCGCTTTCGGCAGCCTCCGGAGCAAAAAAGACAAACGTCCAGCTTTTGCTGCCACAGCAAAGGTGCCAGCGGGGAAAAGTAATGCTGGTTCTCACTGCCTCCTGGAACCCTTTCAAATGCCACAGACAATTTGGCCCTCTCTGCTTTCCTGCGGACTCCATCCTCAAAAGCACCTGTTTTCGCTTTCGGCAGCCTCCGGAGCAAAAAAGACAAACGTCCAGCTTTTGCTGCCACAGCAAAGGTGCCAGCGGGGAAAAGTAATGCTGGTTCTCACTGCCTCCTGGAACCCTTTCAAATGCCACAGACATTTTGGCCCTCTCTGCTTTCCTGCGGACTCCATCCTCAAAAGCACCTGTTTTCGCTTTCGGCAACCTCCGGAGCAAAAAAGACAAACGTCCAGCTTTTGCTGCCACAGCAAAGGTGCCAGCGGGGAAAAGTAATGCTGGTTCTCACTGCCTCCTGGAACCTCTTCAAATGCCCCAGACAATTTGGCCCTCTCTGCTTTCCTGCGGACTCTATCCTCAAAAGCGCCTTTTTTCACTTTCGGCGCCCTCCGGTGGTAAAAAGACAAACGTCCAGCTTTTGCTGCCACAGCAAAGGTGCCAGCGGGGAAAAGTAATGCTGGTTCTCACTGCCTCCTGGAACTCTTTCAAATTCCACAGACAATTTGGCCCTCTCTGCTTTCCTGCGGACTCCATCCTCAAAAGCACCTGTTTTCGCTTTCGGCAGCCTCCGGAGCAAAAAAGACAAACGTCCAGCTTTTGCTGCCACAGCAAAGGTGCCAGCGGGGAAAAGTAATGCTGGTTCTCACTGCCTCCTGGAACCTCTTCAAATGCCCCTGACAATTTGGCCCTCTCTGCTTTCCTGCGGACTCTATCCTCAAAAGCGCCTTTTTTCACTTTCGGCGCCCTCCGGTGGTAAAAAGACAAACGTCCAGCTTTTGCTGCCACAGCAAAGGTGCCAGCGGGGAAAAGTAATGCTGGTTCTCACTGCCTCCTGGAACTCTTTCAAATGCCACAGACAATTTGGCCCTCTCTGCTTTCCTGCGGACTCCATCCTCAAAAGCACCTGTTTTCGCTTTCGGCAGCCTCCGGAGCAAAAAAGACAAACGTCCAGCTTTTGCTGCCACAGCAAAGGTGCCAGCGGGGAAAAGTAATGCTGGTTCTCACTGCCTCCTGGAACCTCTTCAAATGCCCCAGACAATTTGGCCCTCTCTGCTTTCCTGCGGACTCCATCCTCAAAAGCACCTGTTTTCGCTTTTGGCAACCTCCGGAGCAAAAAAGACAAACGTCCAGCTTTTGCTGCCACAGCAAAGGTGCCAGCGGGGAAAAGTAATGCTGGTTCTCACTGCCTCCTGGAACCCTTTCAAATGCCACAGACAATTTGGCCCTCTCTGCTTTCCTGCGGACTCCATCCTCAAAAGCACCTGTTTTCGCTTTCGGCAGCCTCCGGAGCAAAAAAGACAAACGTCCAGCTTTTGCTGCCACAGCAAAGGTGCCAGCGGGGAAAAGTAATGCTGGTTCTCACTGCCTCCTGGAACCTCTTCAAATGCCCCAGACAATTTGGCCCTCTCTGCTTTCCTGCGGACTCCATCCTCAAAAGCACCTGTTTTCGCTTTTGGCAGCCTCCGGAGCAAAAAAGACAAACGTCCAGCTTTTGCTGCCACAGCAAAGGTGCCAGCGGGGAAAAGTAATGCTGGTTCTCACTGCCTCCTGGAACCCTTTCAAATGCCACAGACAATTTGGCCCTCTCTGCTTTCCTGCGGACTCCATCCTCAAAAGCACCTGTTTTCGCTTTCGGCAGCCTCCGGAGCAAAAAAGACAAACGTCCAGCTTTTGCTGCCACAGCAAAGGTGCCAGCGGGGAAAAGTAATGCTGGTTCTCACTGCCTCCTGGAACCCTTTCAAATGCCCCTGACAATTTGGCCCTCTCTGCTTTCCTGCGGACTCTATCCTCAAAAGCGCCTTTTTTCACTTTCGGCGCCCTCCGGTTGTAAAAAGACAAACGTCCAGCTTTTGCTGCCACAGCAAAGGTGCCAGCGGGGAAAAGTAATGCTGGTTCTCACTGCCTCCTGGAACCCTTTCAAATGCCACAGACAATTTGGCCCTCTCTGCTTTCCTGCGGACTCCATCCTCAAAAGCACCTGTTTTCGCTTTCGGCAGCGTCCGGAGCAAAAAAGACAAACGTCCAGCTTTTGCTGCCACAGCAAAGGTGCCAGCGGGGAAAAGTAATGCTGGTTCTCACTGCCTCCTGGAACCTCTTCAAATGCCCCAGACAATTTGGCCCTCTCTGCTTTCCTGCGGACTCCATCCTCAAAAGCACCTGTTTTCGCTTTTGGCAACCTCCGGAGCAAAAAAGACAAACGTCCAGCTTTTGCTGCCACAGCAAAGGTGCCAGCGGGGAAAAGTAATGCTGGTTCTCACTGCCTCCTGGAACCCTTTCAAATGCCACAGACAATTTGGCCCTCTCTGCTTTCCTGCGGACTCCATCCTCAAAAGCACCTGTTTTCGCTTTCGGCAGCCTCCGGAGCAAAAAAGACAAACGTCCAGCTTTTGCTGCCACAGCAAAGGTGCCAGCGGGGAAAAGTAATGCTGGTTCTCACTGCCTCCTGGAACCCTTTCAAATGCCACAGACAATTTGGCCCTCTCTGCTTTCCTGCGGACTCCATCCTCAAAAGCACCTGTTTTCGCTTTCGGCAGCCTCCGGAGCAAAAAAGACAAACGTCCAGCTTTTGCTGCCACAGCAAAGGTGCCAGCGGGGAAAAGTAATGCTGGTTCTCACTGCCTCCTGGAACCTCTTCAAATGCCACAGACAATTTGGCCCTCTCTGCTTTCCTGCGGACTCCATCCTCAAAAGCACCTGTTTTCGCTTTCGGCAGCCTCCGGAGCAAAAAAGACAAACGTCCAGCTTTTGCTGCCACAGCAAAGGTGCCAGCGGGGAAAAGTAATGCTGGTTCTCACTGCCTCCTGGAACCCTTTCAAATGCCACAGACAATTTGGCCCTCTCTGCTTTCCTGCGGACTCCATCCTCAAAAGCACCTGTTTTCGCTTTCGGCAGCCTCCGGAGCAAAAAAGACAAACGTCCAGCTTTTGCTGCCACAGCAAAGGTGCCAGCGGGGAAAAGTAATGCTGGTTCTCACTGCCTCCTGGAACCCTTTCAAATGCCACAGACAATTTGGCCCTCTCTGCTTTCCTGCGGACTCTATCCTCAAAAGCGCCTTTTTTCACTTTCGGCGCCCTCCGGTTGTAAAAAGACAAACGTCCAGCTTTTGCTGCCACAGCAAAGGTGCCAGCGGGGAAAAGTAATGCTGGTTCTCACTGCCTCCTGGAACCCTTTCAAATGCCACAGACAATTTGGCCCTCTCTGCTTTCCTGCGGACTCCATCCTCAAAAGCACCTGTTTTCGCTTTCGGCAGCCTCCGGAGCAAAAAAGACAAACGTCCAGCTTTTGCTGCCACAGCAAAGGTGCCAGCGGGGAAAAGTAATGCTGGTTCTCACTGCCTCCTGGAACCTCTTCAAATGCCACAGACAATTTGGCCCTCTCTGCTTTCCTGCGGACTCCATCCTCAAAAGCACCTGTTTTCGCTTTTGGCAACCTCCGGAGCAAAAAAGACAAACGTCCAGCTTTTGCTGCCACAGCAAAGGTGCCAGCGGGGAAAAGTAATGCTGGTTCTCACTGCCTCCTGGAACCCTTTCAAATGCCACAGACAATTTGGCCCTCTCTGCTTTCCTGCGGACTCCATCCTGAAAAGCACCTGTTTTCGCTTTCGGCAGCCTCCGGAGCAAAAAAGACAAACGTCCAGCTTTTGCTGCCACAGCAAAGGTGCCAGCGGGGAAAAGTAATGCTGGTTCTCACTGCCTCCTGGAACCTCTTCAAATGCCCCAGACAATTTGGCCCTCTCTGCTTTCCTGCGGACTCCATCCTCAAAAGCACCTGTTTTCACTTTCGGCGCCCTCCGGTGGTAAAAAGACAAACGTCCAGCTTTTGCTGCCACAGCAAAGGTGCCAGCGGGGAAAAGTAATGCTGGTTCTCACTGCCTCCTGGAACTCTTTCAAATGCCACAGACAATTTGGCCCTCTCTGCTTTCCTGCGGACTCCATCCTCAAAAGCACCTGTTTTCGCTTTCGGCAGCCTCCGGAGCAAAAAAGACAAACGTCCAGCTTTTGCTGCCACAGCAAAGGTGCCAGCGGGGAAAAGTAATGCTGGTTCTCACTGCCTCCTGGAACCCTTTCAAATGCCACAGACAATTTGGCCCTCTCTGCTTTCCTGCGGACTCCATCCTCAAAAGCACCTGTTTTCGCTTTCGGCAGCCTCCGGAGCAAAAAAGACAAACGTCCAGCTTTTGCTGCCACAGCAAAGGTGCCAGCGGGGAAAAGTAATGCTGGTTCTCACTGCCTCCTGGAACCCTTTCAAATGCCACAGACAATTTGGCCCTCTCTGCTTTCCTGCGGACTCCATCCTCAAAAGCACCTGTTTTCGCTTTCGGCAGCCTCCGGAGCAAAAAAGACAAACGTCCAGCTTTTGCTGCCACAGCAAAGGTGCCAGCGGGGAAAAGTAATGCTGGTTCTCACTGCCTCCTGGAACCTCTTCAAATGCCCCTGACAATTTGGCCCTCTCTGCTTTCCTGCGGACTCTATCCTCAAAAGCGCCTTTTTTCACTTTCGGCGCCCTCCGGTGGTAAAAAGACAAACGTCCAGCTTTTGCTGCCACAGCAAAGGTGCCAGCGGGGAAAAGTAATGCTGGTTCTCACTGCCTCCTGGAACCCTTTCAAATGCCACAGACAATTTGGCCCTCTCTGCTTTCCTGCGGACTCCATCCTCAAAAGCACCTGTTTTCGCTTTCGGCAGCCTCCGGAGCAAAAAAGACAAACGTCCAGCTTTTGCTGCCACAGCAAAGGTGCCAGCGGGGAAAAGTAATGCTGGTTCTCACTGCCTCCTGGAACCCTTTCAAATGCCCCAGACAATTTGGCCCTCTCTGCTTTCCTGCGGACCCCATCCTCAAAAGCACCTTTTTTCACTTTCGGAGCCCTCCGGTGGTAAAAAGACAAACGTCCAGCTTTTGCTGCCACAGCAAAGGTGCCAGCGGGGAAAAGTAATGCTGGTTCTCACTGCCTCCTGGAACCTCTTCAAATGCCCCAGAAAATTTGGCCCTCTCTGCTTTCCTGCGGACTCTATCCTCAAAAGCGCCTTTTTTCACTTTCGGCGCCCTCCGGTGGTAAAAAGACAAACGTCCAGCTTTTGCTGCCACAGCAAAGGTGCCAGCGGGGAAAAGTAATGCTGGTTCTCACTGCCTCCTGGAACTCTTTCAAATGCCACAGACAATTTGGCCCTCTCTGCTTTCCTGCGGACTCCATCCTCAAAAGCACCTGTTTTCGCTTTCGGCAGCCTCCGGAGCAAAAAAGACAAACGTCCAGCTTTTGCTGCCACAGCAAAGGTGCCAGCGGGGAAAAGTAATGCTGGTTCTCACTGCCTCCTGGAACCCTTTCAAATGCCACAGACAATTTGGCCCTCTCTGCTTTCCTGCGGACTCCATCCTCAAAAGCACCTGTTTTCGCTTTCGGCAGCCTCCGGAGCAAAAAAGACAAACGTCCAGCTTTTGCTGCCACAGCAAAGGTGCCAGCGGGGAAAAGTAATGCTGGTTCTCACTGCCTCCTGGAACCTCTTCAAATGCCCCAGACAATTTGGCCCTCTCTGCTTTCCTGCGGACTCCATCCTCAAAAGCACCTGTTTTCGCTTTTGGCAACCTCCGGAGCAAAAAAGACAAACGTCCAGCTTTTGCTGCCACAGCAAAGGTGCCAGCGGGGAAAAGTAATGCTGGTTCTCACTGCCTCCTGGAACCCTTTCAAATGCCACAGACAATTTGGCCCTCTCTGCTTTCCTGCGGACTCCATCCTCAAAAGCACCTGTTTTCGCTTTCGGCAGCCTCCGGAGCAAAAAAGACAAACGTCCAGCTTTTGCTGCCACAGCAAAGGTGCCAGCGGGGAAAAGTAATGCTGGTTCTCACTGCCTCCTGGAACCCTTTCAAATGCCACAGACAATTTGGCCCTCTCTGCTTTCCTGCGGACTCCATCCTCAAAAGCACCTGTTTTCGCTTTCGGCAGCCTCCGGAGCAAAAAAGACAAACGTCCAGCTTTTGCTGCCACAGCAAAGGTGCCAGCGGGGAAAAGTAATGCTGGTTCTCACTGCCTCCTGGAACCTCTTCAAATGCCCCAGACAATTTGGCTCTCTCTGCTTTCCTGCGGACTCCATCCTCAAAAGCACCTGTTTTCGCTTTTGGCAACCTCCGGAGCAAAAAAGACAAACGTCCAGCTTTTGCTGCCACAGCAAAAGTGCCAGCGGGGAAAAGTAATGCTGGTTCTCACTGCCTCCTGGAACCCTTTCAAATGCCACAGACAATTTGGCCCTCTCTGCTTTCCTGCGGACTCCATCCTCAAAAGCACCTGTTTTCGCTTTTGGCAGCCTCTGGAGCAAAAAAGACAAACGTCCAGCTTTTGCTGCCACAGCAAAGGTGCCAGCGGGGAAAAGTAATGCTGGTTCTCACTGCCTCCTGGAACTCTTTCAAATGCCACAGACAATTTGGCCCTCTCTGCTTTCCTGCGGACTCCATCCTCAAAAGCACCTGTTTTCGCTTTCGGCAGCCTCCGGAGCATAAAAGACAAACGTCCAGCTTTTGCTGCCACAGCAAAGGTGCCAGCGGGGAAAAGTAATGCTGGTTCTCACTGCCTCCTGGAACCCTTTCAAATGCCACAGACAATTTGGCCCTCTCTGCTTTCCTGCGGACTCCATCCTCAAAAGCACCTGTTTTCGCTTTCGGCAGCCTCCGGAGCAAAAAAGACAAACGTCCAGCTTTTGCTGCCACAGCAAAGGTGCCAGCGGGGAAAAGTAATGCTGGTTCTCACTGCCTCCTGGAACCCTTTCAAATGCCACAGACAATTTGGCCCTCTCTGCTTTCCTGCGGACTCCATCCTCAAAAGCACCTGTTTTCGCTTTCGGCAGCCTCCGGAGCAAAAAAGACAAACGTCCAGCTTTTGCTGCCACAGCAAAGGTGCCAGCGGGGAAAAGTAATGCTGGTTCTCACTGCCTCCTGGAACCCTTTCAAATGCCACAGACAATTTGGCCCTCTCTGCTTTCCTGCGGACTCCATCCTCAAAAGCACCTGTTTTTGCTTTCGGCAGCCTCCGGAGCAAAAAAGACAAACGTCCAGCTTTTGCTGCCACAGCAAAGGTGCCAGCGGGGAAAAGTAATGCTGGTTCTCACTGCCTCCTGGAACCCTTTCAAATGCCACAGACAATTTGGCCCTCTCTGCTTTCCTGCGGACTCCATCCTCAAAAGTACCTGTTTTCGCTTTCGGCAGCCTCCGGAGCAAAAAAGACAAACGTCCAGCTTTTGCTGCCACAGCAAAGGTGCCAGCGGGGAAAAGTAATGCTGGTTCTCACTGCCTCCTGGAACCTCTTCAAATGCCACAGACAATTTGGCCCTCTCTGCTTTCCTGCGGACTCCATCCTCAAAAGCACCTGTTTTCGCTTTTGGCAACCTCCGGAGCAAAAAAGACAAACGTCCAGCTTTTGCTGCCACAGCAAAGGTGCCAGCGGGGAAAAGTAATGCTGGTTCTCACTGCCTCCTGGAACCCTTTCAAATGCCACAGACAATTTGGCCCTCTCTGCTTTCCTGCGGACTCCATCTTCAAAAGCACCTGTTTTCGCTTTCGGCAGCCTCCGGAGCAAAAAAGACAAACGTCCAGCTTTTGCTGCCACAGCAAAGGTGCCAGCGGGGAAAAGTAATGCTGGTTCTCACTGCCTCCTGGAACCCTTTCAAATGCCACAGACAATTTGGCCCTCTCTGCTTTCCTGCGGACTCCATCCTCAAAAGCACCTGTTTTCGCTTTCGGCAGCCTCCGGAGCAAAAAAGACAAACGTCCAGCTTTTGCTGCCACAGCAAAGGTGCCAGCGGGGAAAAGTAATGCTGGTTCTCACTGCCTCCTGGAACCTCTTCAAATGCCACAGACAATTTGGCCCTCTCTGCTTTCCTGCGGACTCCATCCTCAAAAGCGCCTTTTTTCACTTTCGGCGCCCTCCGGTGGTAAAAAGACAAACGTCCAGCTTTTGCTGCCACAGCAAAGGTGCCAGCGGGGAAAAGTAATGCTGGTTCTCACTGCCTCCTGGAACTCTTTCAAATGCCACAGACAATTTGGCCCTCTCTGCTTTCCTGCGGACTCCGTCCTCAAAAGCACCTGTTTTCGCTTTCGGCAGCCTCCGGAGCAAAAAAGACAAACGTCCAGCTTTTGCTGCCACAGCAAAGGTGCCAGCGGGGAAAAGTAATGCTGGTTCTCACTGCCTCCTGGAACCCTTTCAAATGCCACAGACAATTTGGCCCTCTCTGCTTTCCTGCGGACTCCATCCTCAAAAGCACCTGTTTTCGCTTTCGGCAGCCTCCGGAGCAAAAAAGACAAACGTCCAGCTTTTGCTGCCACAGCAAAGGTGCCAGCGGGGAAAAGTAATGCTGGTTCTCACTGCCTCCTGGAACCTCTTCAAATGCCCCAGACAATTTGGCCCTCTCTGCTTTCCTGCCGACTCCATCCTCAAAAGCACCTGTTTTCGCTTTTGGCAGCCTCCGGAGCAAAAAAGACAAACGTCCAGCTTTTGCTGCCACAGCAAAGGTGCCAGCGGGGAAAAGTAATGCTGGTTCTCACTGCCTCCTGGAACCCTTTCAAATGCCACAGACAATTTGGCCCTCTCTGCTTTCCTGCGGACTCCATCCTCAAAAGCACATGTTTTCGCTTTCGGCAGCCTCCGGAGCAAAAAAGACAAACGTCCAGCTTTTGCTGCCACAGCAAAGGTGCCAGCGGGGAAAAGTAATGCTGGTTCTCACTGCCTCCTGGAACTCTTTCAAATGCCACAGACAATTTGGCCCTCTCTGCTTTCCTGCGGACTCCATCCTCAAAAGCACCTGTTTTCGCTTTCGGCAGCCTCTGGAGCAAAAAAGACAAACGTCCAGCTTTTGCTGCCACAGCAAAGGTGCCAGCGGGGAAAAGTAATGCTGGTTCTCACTGCCTCCTGGAACCTCTTCAAATGCCCCAGACAATTTGGCCCTCTCTGCTTTCCTGCGGACTCCATCCTCAAAAGCACCTTTTTTCGCTTTTGGCAACCTCCGGAGCAAACAAGACAAACGTCCAGCTTTTGCTGCCACAGCAAAAGTGCCAGCGGGGAAAAGTAATGCTGGTTCTCACTGCCTCCTGGAACCCTTTCAAATGCCACAGACAATTTGGCCCTCTCTGCTTTCCTGCGGACTCCATCCTCAAAAGCACCTGTTTTCGCTTTCGGCAGCCTCTGGAGCAAAAAAGACAAACGTCCAGCTTTTGCTGCCACAGCAAAGGTGCCAGCGGGGAAAAGTAATGCTGGTTCTCACTGCCTCCTGGAACCTCTTCAAATGCCCCAGACAATTTGGCCCTCTCTGCTTTCCTGCGGACTCCATCCTCAAAAGCACCTGTTTTCGCTTTCGGCAGCCTCCGGAGCAAAAAAGACAAACGTCCAGCTTTTGCTGCCACAGCAAAGGTGCCAGCGGGGAAAAGTAATGCTGGTTCTCACTGCCTCCTGGAACCTCTTCAAATGCCACAGACAATTTGGCCCTCTCTGCTTTCCTGCGGACTCTATCCTCAAAAGCGCCTTTTTTCACTTTCGGCGCCCTCCGGTGGTAAAAAGACAAACGTCCAGCTTTTGCTGCCACAGCAAAGGTGCCAGCGGGGAAAAGTAATGCTGGTTCTCACTGCCTCCTGGAACGCTTTCAAATGCCACAGACAATTTGGCCCTCTCTGCTTTCCTGCGGACTCCATCCTCAAAAGCACCTGTTTTCGCTTTCGGCAACCTCCGGAGCAAAAAAGACAAACGTCCAGCTTTTGCTGCCACAGCAAAGGTGCCAGCGGGGAAAAGTAATGCTGGTTCTCACTGCCTCCTGGAACCCTTTCAAATGCCACAGACAATTTGGCCCTCTCTGCTTTCCTGCGGACTCCATCCTCAAAAGCACCTGTTTTCGCTTTCGGCAGCCTCCGGAGCAAAAAAGACAAACGTCCAGCTTTTGCTGCCACAGCAAAGGTGCCAGCGGGGAAAAGTAATGCTGGTTCTCACTGCCTCCTGGAACCTCTTCAAATGCCCCAGACAATTTGGCCCTCTCTGCTTTCCTGCGGACTCCATCCTCAAAAGCACCTGTTTTCGCTTTCGGCAGCCTCCAGAGCAAACAAGACAAACGTCCAGCTTTTGCTGCCACAGCAAAGGTGCCAGCGGGGAAAAGTAATGCTGGTTCTCACTGCCTCCTGGAACCCTTTCAAATGCCACAGACAATTTGGCCCTCTCTGCTTTCCTGCGGACTCCATCCTCAAAAGCACCTGTTTTCGCTTTCGGCAGCCTCCGGAGCAAAAAAGACAAACGTCCAGCTTTTGCTGCCACAGCAAAGGTGCCAGCGGGGAAAAGTAATGCTGGTTCTCACTGCCTCCTGGAACCCTTTCAAATGCCACAGACAATTTGGCCCTCTCTGCTTTCCTGCGGACTCCATCCTCAAAAGCACCTGTTTTCGCTTTCGGCAGCCTCCGGAGCAAAAAAGACAAACGTCCAGCTTTTGCTGCCACAGCAAAGGTGCCAGCGGGGAAAAGTAATGCTGGTTCTCACTGCCTCCTGGAACCTCTTCAAATGCCCCAGACAATTTGGCCCTCTCTGCTTTCCTGCGGACTCCATCCTCAAAAGCACCTGTTTTCGCTTTTGGCAACCTCCGGAGCAAAAAAGACAAACGTCCAGCTTTTGCTGCCACAGCAAAGGTGCCAGCGGGGAAAAGTAATGCTGGTTCTCACTGCCTCCTGGAACCCTTTCAAATGCCACAGACAATTTGGCCCTCTCTGCTTTCCTGCGGACTACATCCTCAAAAGCACCTGTTTTCGCTTTCGGCAGCCTCAGGAGCAAAAAAGACAAACGTCCAGCTTTTGCTGCCACAGCAAAGGTGCCAGCGGGGAAAAGTAATGCTGGTTCTCACTGCCTCCTGGAACCCTTTCAAATGCCACAGACAATTTGGCCCTCTCTGCTTTCCTGCGGACTCCATCCTCAAAAGCACCTGTTTTCGCTTTCGGCAGCCTCCGGAGCAAAAACGACAAACGTCCAGCTTTTGCTGCCACAGCAAAGGTGCCAGCGGGGAAAAGTAATGCTGGTTCTCACTGCCTCCTGGAACCTCTTCAAATGCCACAGACAATTTGGCCCTCTCTGCTTTCCTGCGGACTCTATCCTCAAAAGCGCCTTTTTTCACTTTCGGCGCCCTCCGGTGGTAAAAAGACAAACGTCCAGCTTTTGCTGCCACAGCAAAGGTGCCAGCGGGGAAAAGTAATGCTGGTTTTCACTGCCTCCTGGAACTCTTTCAAATGCCACAGACAATTTGGCCCTCTCTGCTTTCCTGCGGACTCCATCCTCAAAAGCACCTGTTTTCGCTTTCGGCAGCCTCCGGAGCAAAAAAGACAAACGTCCAGCTTTTGCTGCCACAGCAAAGGTGCCAGCGGGGAAAAGTAATGCTGGTTCTCACTGCCTCCTGGAACCCTTTCAAATGCCACAGACAATTTGGCCCTCTCTGCTTTCCTGCGGACTCCATCCTCAAAAGCACCTGTTTTCGCTTTCGGCAGCCTCCGGAGCAAAAAAGACAAACGTCCAGCTTTTGCTGCCACAGCAAAGGTGCCAGCGGGGAAAAGTAATGCTGGTTCTCACTGCCTCCTGGAACCTCTTCAAATGCCCCAGACAATTTGGCCCTCTCTGCTTTCCTGCCGACTCCATCCTCAAAAGCACCTGTTTTTGCTTTTGGCAGCCTCCGGAGCAAAAAAGACAAACGTCCAGCTTTTGCTGCCACAGCAAAGGTGCCAGCGGGGAAAAGTAATGCTGGTTCTCACTGCCTCCTGGAACCCTTTCAAATGCCACAGACAATTTGGCCCTCTCTGCTTTCCTGCGGACTCCATCCTCAAAAGCACATGTTTTCGCTTTCGGCAGCCTCCGGAGCAAAAAAGACAAACGTCCAGCTTTTGCTGCCACAGCAAAGGTGCCAGCGGGGAAAAGTAATGCTGGTTCTCACTGCCTCCTGGAACTCTTTCAAATGCCACAGACAATTTGGCCCTCTCTGCTTTCCTGCGGACTCCATCCTCAAAAGCACCTGTTTTCGCTTTCGGCAGCCTCCGGAGCAAAAAAGACAAACGTCCAGCTTTTGCTGCCACAGCAAAGGTGCCAGCGGGGAAAAGTAATGCTGGTTCTCACTGCCTCCTGGAACCTCTTCAAATGCCCCAGACAATTTGGCCCTCTCTGCTTTCCTGCGGACTCCATCCTCAAAAGCACCTGTTTTCGCTTTCGGCAGCCTCTGGAGCAAAAAAGACAAACGTCCAGCTTTTGCT
Organism: Vanellus vanellus; assembly: GCF_965231255.1. NCBI lineage: Eukaryota > Metazoa > Chordata > Aves > Charadriiformes > Charadriidae > Vanellus > Vanellus vanellus. Next base: position 94,845 of record NW_028127468.1, read on the forward strand.
GCCACAGCAAAGGTGCCAGCGGGGAAAAGTAAAGCTGGTTCTCACTGCCTCCTGGAACCCTTTCAAATGCCCCTGACAATTTGGCCCTCTCTGCTTTCCTGCGGACTCTATCCTCAAATCGCCTTTTTTCACTTTCGGCGCCCTCCGGTGGTAAAAAGACAAACGTCCAGCTTTTGCTGCCACAGCAAAGGTGCCAGCGGGGAAAAGTAATGCTGGTTCTCACTGCCTCCTGGAACTCTTTCAAATGCCACAGACAATTTGGCCCTCTCTGCTTTCCTGCGGACTCCATCCTCAAAAGCACCTATTTTCGCTTTCGGCAGCCTCCGGAGCATAAAAGACAAACGTCCAGCTTTTGCTGCCACAGCAAAGGTGCCAGCGGGGAAAAGTAATGCTGGTTCTCACTGCCTCCTGGAACCCTTTCAAATGCCACAGACAATTTGGCCCTCTCTGCTTTCCTGCGGACTCCATCCTCAAAAGCACCTGTTTTCGCTTTCGGCAGCCTCCGGAGCAAAAAAGACAAACGTCCAGCTTTTGCTGCCACAGCAAAGGTGCCAGCGGGGAAAAGTAATGCTGGTTCTCACTGCCTCCTGGAACCCTTTCAAATGCCACAGACAATTTGGCCCTCTCTGCTTTCCTGCCGACTCCATCCTCAAAAGCACCTGTTTTCGCTTTCGGCAGCCTCCGGAGCAAAAAAGACAAACGTCCAGCTTTTGCTGCCACAGCAAAGGTGCCAGCGGGGAAAAGTAATGCTGGTTCTCACTGCCTCCTGGAACCTCTTCAAATGCCCCAGACAATTTGGCCCTCTCTGCTTTCCTGCGGACTCCATCCTCAAAAGCACCTGTTTTCGCTTTCGGCAGCCTCCGGAGCAAAAAAGACAAACGTCCAGCTTTTGCTGCCACAGCAAAGGTGCCAGCGGGGAAAAGTAATGCTGGTTCTCACTGCCTCCTGGAACCCTTTCAAATGCCACAGACAATTTGGCCCTCTCTGCTTTCCTGCGGACTCCATCCTCAAAAGCACCTGTTTTCGCTTTCGGCAGCCTCCGGAGCAAAAAAGACAAACGTCCAGCTTTTGCTGCCACAGCAAAGGTGCCAGCGGGGAAAAGTAATGCTGGTTCTCACTGCCTCCTGGAACCCTTTCAAATGCCACAGACAATTTGGCCCTCTCTGCTTTCCTGCGGACTCCATCCTCAAAAGCACCTGTTTTCGCTTTCGGCAGCCTCCGGAGCAAAAAAGACAAACGTCCAGCTTTTGCTGCCACAGCAAAGGTGCCAGCGGGGAAAAGTAATGCTGGTTCTCACTGCCTCCTGGAACCTCTTCAAATGCCACAGACAATTTGGCCCTCTCTGCTTTCCTGCGGACTCTATCCTCAAAAGCGCCTTTTTTCACTTTCGGCGCCCTCCGGTGGTAAAAAGAAAAACGTCAAGCTTTTGCTGCAACAGCAAAGGTGCCAGCGGGGAAAAGTAATGCTGGTTCTCACTGCCTCCTGGAACGCTTTCAAATGCCACAGACAATTTGGCCCTCTCTGCTTTCCTGCGGACTCCATCCTCAAAAGCACCTGTTTTCGCTTTCGGCAACCTCCGGAGCAAAAAAGACAAACGTCCAGCTTTTGCTGCCACAGCAAAGGTGCCAGCGGGGAAAAGTAATGCTGGTTCTCACTGCCTCCTGGAACCCTTTCAAATGCCACAGACAATTTGGCCCTCTCTGCTTTCCTGCGGACTCCATCCTCAAAAGCACCTGTTTTCGCTTTCGGCAGCCTCCGGAGCAAAAAAGACAAACGTCCAGCTTTTGCTGCCACAGCAAAGGTGCCAGCGGGGAAAAGTAATGCTGGTTCTCACTGCCTCCTGGAACCTCTTCAAATGCCCCAGACAATTTGGCCCTCTCTGCTTTCCTGCGGACTCCATCCTCAAAAGCACCTGTTTTCGCTTTTGGCAGCCTCCGGAGCAAAAAAGACAAACGTCCAGCTTTTGCTGCCACAGCAAAGGTGCCAGCGGGGAAAAGTAATGCTGGTTCTCACTGCCTCCTGGAACCCTTTCAAATGCCACAGACAATTTGGCCCTCTCTGCTTTCCTGCGGACTCCATCCTCAAAAGCACCTGTTTTCGCTTTCGGCAGCCTCCGGAGCAAAAAAGACAAACGTCCAGCTTTTGCTGCCACAGCAAAGGTGCCAGCGGGGAAAAGTAATGCTGGTTCTCACTGCCTCCTGGAACCCTTTCAAATGCCACAGACAATTTGGCCCTCTCTGCTTTCCTGCGGACTCCATCCTCAAAAGCACCTGTTTTCGCTTTCGGCAGCCTCCGGAGCAAAAAAGACAAACGTCCAGCTTTTGCTGCCACAGCAAAGGTGCCAGCGGGGAAAAGTAATGCTGGTTCTCACTGCCTCCTGGAACCTCTTCAAATGCCCCAGACAATTTGGCCCTCTCTGCTTTCCTGCGGACTCCATCCTCAAAAGCACCTGTTTTCGCTTTTGGCAACCTCCGGAGCAAAAAAGACAAACGTCCAGCTTTTGCTGCCACAGCAAAAGTGCCAGCGGGGAAAAGTAATGCTGGTTCTCACTGCCTCCTGGAACCCTTTCAAATGCCCCAGACAATTTGGCCCTCTCTGCTTTCCTGCGGACTCCATCCTCAAAAGCACCTGTTTTCGCTTTCGGCAGCCTCTGGAGCAAAAAAGACAAACGTCCAGCTTTTGCTGCCACAGCAAAGGTGCCAGCGGGGAAAACTAAAGCTGGTTCTCACTGCCTCCTGGAACCCTTTCAAATGCCACAGACAATTTGGCCCTCTCTGCTTTCCTGCGGACTCTATCCTCAAATCGCTTTTTTCACTTTCGTCGCCCTCCGGTGGTAAAAAGACAAACGTCCAGCTTTTGCTGCCACAGCAAAGGTGCCAGCGGGGAAAAGTAATGCTGGTTCTCACTGCCTCCTGGAACTCTTTCAAATGCCACAGACAATTTGGCCCTCTCTGCTTTCCTGCGGACTCCATCCTCAAAAGCACCTATTTTCGCTTTCGGCAGCCTCCGGAGCATAAAAGACAAACGTCCAGCTTTTGCTGCCACAGCAAAGGTGCCAGCGGGGAAAAGTAATGCTGGTTCTCACTGCCTCCTGGAACCCTTTCAAATGCCACAGACAATTTGGCCCTCTCTGCTTTCCTGCGGACTCCATCCTCAAAAGTACCTGTTTTCGCTTTCGGCAGCCTCCGGAGCAAAAAAGACAAACGTCCAGCTTTTGCTGCCACAGCAAAGGTGCCAGCGGGGAAAAGTAATGCTGGTTCTCACTGCCTCCTGGAACCCTTTCAAATGCCACAGACAATTTGGCCCTCTCTGCTTTCCTGCGGACTCCATCCTCAAAAGCACCTGTTTTCGCTTTCGGCAGCCTCCGGAGCAAAAAAGACAAACGTCCAGCTTTTGCTGCCACAGCAAAGGTGCCAGCGGGGAAAAGTAATGCTGGTTCTCACTGCCTCCTGGAACCCTTTCAAATGCCACAGACAATTTGGCCCTCTCTGCTTTCCTGCGGACTCCATCCTCAAAAGCACCTGTTTTCGCTTTCGGCAGCCTCCGGAGCAAAAAAGACAAACGTCCAGCTTTTGCTGCCACAGCAAAGGTGCCAGCGGGGAAAAGTAATGCTGGTTCTCACTGCCTCCTGGAACCCTTTCAAATGCCCCAGACAATTTGGCCCTCTCTGCTTTCCTGCGGACTCCATCCTCAAAAGCACCTGTTTTCGCTTTCGGCAGCCTCCGCAGCAAAAAAGACAAACGTCCAGCTTTTGCTGCCACAGCAAAGGTGCCAGCGGGGAAAAGTAATGCTGGTTCTCACTGCCTCCTGGAACCTCTTCAAATGCCCCAGACAATTTGGCCCTCTCTGCTTTCCTGCGGACTCCATCCTCAAAAGCACCTGTTTTCGCTTTCGGCAGCCTCCGGAGCAAAAAAGACAAACGTCCAGCTTTTGCTGCCACAGCAAAGGTGCCAGCGGGGAAAAGTAATGCTGGTTCTCACTGCCTCCTGGAACCTCTTCAAATGCCCCAGACAATTTGGCCCTCTCTGCTTTCCTGCGGACTCCATCCTCAAAAGCACCTGTTTTCGCTTTTGGCAGCCTCCGGAGCAAAAAAGACAAACGTCCAGCTTTTGCTGCCACAGCAAAGGTGCCAGCGGGGAAAAGTAATGCTGGTTCTCACTGCCTCCTGGAACCCTTTCAAATGCCCCAGACAATTTGGCCCTCTCTGCTTTCCTGCGGACTCCATCCTCAAAAGCACCTGTTTTCGCTTTCGGCAGCCTCCGGAGCAAAAAAGACAAACGTCCAGCTTTTGCTGCCACAGCAAAGGTGCCAGCGGGGAAAAGTAATGCTGGTTCTCACTGCCTCCTGGAACCCTTTCAAATGCCACAGACAATTTGGCCCTCTCTGCTTTCCTGCGGACTCCATCCTCAAAAGCACCTGTTTTCGCTTTCGGCAGCCTCCGGAGCAAAAAAGACAAACGTCCAGCTTTTGCTGCCACAGCAAAGGTGCCAGCGGGGAAAAGTAATGCTGGTTCTCACTGCCTCCTGGAACCTCTTCAAATGCCCCAGACAATTTGGCCCTCTCTGCTTTCCTGCGGACTCCATCCTCAAAAGCACCTGTTTTCGCTTTTGGCAACCTCCGGAGCAAAAAAGACAAACGTCCAGCTTTTGCTGCCACAGCAAAAGTGCCAGCGGGGAAAAGTAAAGCTGGTTCTCACTGCCTCCTGGAACCCTTTCAAATGCCACAGACAATTTGGCCCTCTCTGCTTTCCTGCGGACTCCATCCTCAAAAGCACCTGTTTTCGCTTTCGGCAGCCTCTGGAGCAAAAAAGACAAACGTCCAGCTTTTGCTGCCACAGCAAAGGTGCCAGCGGGGAAAAGTAAAGCTGGTTCTCACTGCCTCCTGGAACCCTTTCAAATGCCACAGACAATTTGGCCCTCTCTGCTTTCCTGCGGACTCTATCCTCAAATCGCCTTTTTTCACTTTCGGCGCCCTCCGGTGGTAAAAAGACAAACGTCCAGCTTTTGCTGCCACAGCAAAGGTGCCAGCGGGGAAAAGTAATGCTGGTTCTCACTGCCTCCTGGAACTCTTTCAAATGCCACAGACAATTTGGCCCTCTCTGCTTTCCTGCGGACTCCATCCTCAAAAGCACCTATTTTCGCTTTCGGCAGCCTCCGGAGCATAAAAGACAAACGTCCAGCTTTTGCTGCCACAGCAAAGGTGCCAGCGGGGAAAAGTAATGCTGGTTCTCACTGCCTCCTGGAACCCTTTCAAATGCCACAGACAATTTGGCCCTCTCTGCTTTCCTGCGGACTCCATCCTCAAAAGCACCTGTTTTCGCTTTCGGCAGCCTCCGGAGCAAAAAAAGACAAACGTCCAGCTTTTGCTGCCACAGCAAAGGTGCCAGCGGGGAAAAGTAATGCTGGTTCTCACTGCCTCCTGGAACCCTTTCAAATGCCACAGACAATTTGGCCCTCTCTGCCTTTCCTGCGGACTCCATCCTCAAAAGCACCTGTTTTCGCTTTCGGCAGCCTCCGGAGCAAAAAAGACAAACGTCCAGCTTTTGCTGCCACAGCAAAGGTGCCAGCGGGGAAAAGTAATGCTGGTTCTCACTGCCTCCTGGAACCCTTTCAAATGCCACAGACAATTTGGCCCTCTCTGCTTTCCTGCGGACTCCATCCTCAAAAGCACCTGTTTTCGCTTTCGGCAGCCTCCGGAGCAAAAAAGACAAACGTCCAGCTTTTGCTGCCACAGCAAAGGTGCCAGCGGGGAAAAGTAATGCTGGTTCTCACTGCCTCCTGGAACCCTTTCAAATGCCACAGACAATTTGGCCCTCTCTGCTTTCCTGCGGACTCCATCCTCAAAAGCACCTGTTTTCGCTTTCGGCAGGCTCCGGAGCAAAAAAGACAAACGTCCAGCTTTTGCTGCCACAGCAAAGGTGCCAGCGGGGAAAAGTAATGCTGGTTCTCACTGCCTCCTGGAACCCTTTCAAATGCCCCAGACAATTTGGCCCTCTCTGCTTTCCTGCGGACTCCATCCTCAAAAGCACCTGTTTTCGCTTTCGGCAGCCTCCGGAGCAAAAAAGACAAACGTCCAGCTTTTGCTGCCACAGCAAAGGTGCCAGCGGGGAAAAGTAATGCTGGTTCTCACTGCCTCCTGGAACCTCTTCAAATGCCCCAGACAATTTGGCCCTCTCTGCTTTCCTGCGGACTCCATCCTCAAAAGCACCTGTTTTCGCTTTCGGCAGCCTCCGGAGCAAAAAAGACAAACGTCCAGCTTTTGCTGCCACAGCAAAGGTGCCAGCGGGGAAAAGTAATGCTGGTTCTCACTGCCTCCTGCAACCTGTTCAAATGCCCCAGACAATTTGGCCCTCTCTGCTTTCCTGCGGACTCCATCCTCAAAAGCACCTGTTTTCGCTTTCGGCAGCCTCCGGAGCAAAAAAGACAAACGTCCAGCTTTTGCTGCCACAGCAAAGGTGCCAGCGGGGAAAAGTAATGCTGGTTCTCACTGCCTCCTGGAACCCTTTCAAATGCCACAGACAATTTGGCCCTCTCTGCTTTCCTGCGGACTCCATCCTCAAAAGCACCTGTTTTCGCTTTCGGCAGCCTCCGGAGCATAAAAGACAAACGTCCAGCTTTTGCTGCCACAGCAAAGGTGCCAGCGGGGAAAAGTAATGCTGGTTCTCACTGCCTCCTGGAACCCTTTCAAATGCCCCAGACAATTTGGCCCTCTCTGCTTTCCTGCGGACTCCATCCTCAAAAGCACCTGTTTTCGCTTTCGGCAGCCTCCGGAGCAAAAAAGACAAACGTCCAGCTTTTGCTGCCACAGCAAAGGTGCCAGCGGGGAAAAGTAATGCTGGTTCTCACTGCCTCCTGGAACCCTTTCAAATGCCCCAGACAATTTGGCCCTCTCTGCTTTCCTGCGGACTCCATCCTCAAAAGCACCTGTTTTCGCTTTCGGCAGCCTCCGGAGCAAAAAAGACAAACGTCCAGCTTTTGCTGCCACAGCAAAGGTGCCAGCGGGGAAAAGTAATGCTGGTTCTCACTGCCTCCTGGAACCCTTTCAAATGCCACAGACAATTTGGCCCTCTCTGCTTTCCTGCGGACTCCATCCTCAAAAGCACCTGTTTTCGCTTTCGGCAGCCTCCGGAGCAAAAAAGACAAACGTCCAGCTTTTGCTGCCACAGCAAAGGTGCCAGCGGGGAAAAGTAATGCTGGTTCTCACTGCCTCCTGGAACCCTTTCAAATGCCACAGACAATTTGGCCCTCTCTGCTTTCCTGCGGACTCCATCCTCAAAAGCACCTGTTTTCGCTTTCGGCAGCCTCCGGAGCAAAAAAGACAAACGTCCAGCTTTTGCTGCCACAACAAAGGTGCCAGCGGGGAAAAGTAATGCTGGTTCTCACTGCCTCCTGGAACCCTTTCAAATGCCACAGACAATTTGGCCCTCTCTGCTTTCCTGCGGACTCCATCCTCAAAAGCACCTGTTTTCGCTTTCGGCAACCTCCGGAGCAAAAAAGACAAACGTCCAGCTTTTGCTGCCACAGCAAAGGTGCCAGCGGGGAAAAGTAATGCTGGTTCTCACTGCCTCCTGGAACCTCTTCAAATGCCCCAGACAATTTGGCCCTCTCTGCTTTCCTGCGGACTCCATCCTCAAAAGCACCTGTTTTTGCTTTCGGCAGCCTCCGGAGCAAAAAAGACAAACGTCCAGCTTTTGCTGCCACAGCAAAGGTGCCAGCGGGGAAAAGTAATGCTGGTTCTCACTGCCTCCTGGAACCTGTTCAAATGCCCCAGACAATTTGGCCCTCTCTGCTTTCCTGCGGACTCCATCCTCAAAAGCACCTGTTTTCGCTTTCGGCAGCCTCCGGAGCAAAAAAGACAAACGTCCAGCTTTTGCTGCCACAGCAAAGGTGCCAGCGGGGAAAAGTAATGCTGGTTCTCACTGCCTCCTGGAACCCTTTCAAATGCCACAGACAATTTGGCCCTCTCTGCTTTCCTGCGGACTCCATCCTCAAAAGCACCTGTTTTCGCTTTCGGCAGCCTCCGGAGCAAAAAAGACAAACGTCCAGCTTTTGCTGCCACAACAAAGGTGCCAGCGGGGAAAAGTAATGCTGGTTCTCACTGCCTCCTGGAACCCTTTCAAATGCCCCAGACAATTTGGCCCTCTCTGCTTTCCTGCGGACTCCATCCTCAAAAGCACCTGTTTTCGCTTTCGGCAGCCTCCGGAGCAAAAAAGACAAACGTCCAGCTTTTGCTGCCACAGCAAAGGTGCCAGCGGGGAAAAGTAATGCTGGTTCTCACTGCCTCCTGGAACCCTTTCAAATGCCACAGACAATTTGGCCCTCTCTGCTTTCCTGCGGACTCCATCCTCAAAAGCACCTGTTTTCGCTTTCGGCAGCCTCCGGAGCAAAAAAGACAAACGTCCAGCTTTTGCTGCCACAGCAAAGGTGCCAGCGGGGAAAAGTAATGCTGGTTCTCACTGCCTCCTGGAACCTCTTCAAATGCCCCAGACAATTTGGCCCTCTCTGCTTTCCTGCGGACTCCATCCTCAAAAGCACCTGTTTTCGCTTTTGGCAACCTCCGGAGCAAAAAAGACAAACGTCCAGCTTTTGCTGCCACAGCAAAGGTGCCAGCGGGGAAAAGTAATGCTGGTTCTCACTGCCTCCTGGAACCCTTTCAAATGCCACAGACAATTTGGCCCTCTCTGCTTTCCTGCGGACTCCATCCTCAAAAGCACCTATTTTCGCTTTCGGCAGCCTCCGGAGCAAAAAAGACAAACGTCCAGCTTTTGCTGCCACAGCAAAGGTGCCAGCGGGGAAAAGTAATGCTGTTTCTCACTGCCGCCTGGAACCCTTTCAAATGCCCCAGACAATTTGGCCCTCTCTGCTTTCCTGCGGACTCCATCCTCAAAAGCACCTGTTTTCGCTTTCGGCAGCCTCCGGAGCAAAAAAGACAAACGTCCAGCTTTTGCTGCCACAGCAAAGGTGCCAGCGGGGAAAAGTAATGCTGGTTCTCACTGCCTCCTGGAACCCTTTCAAATGCCACAGACAATTTGGCCCTCTCTGCTTTCCTGCGGACTCCATCCTCAAAAGCACCTGTTTTCGCTTTCGGCAGCCTCCGGAGCAAAAAAGACAAACGTCCAGCTTTTGCTGCCACAGCAAAGGTGCCAGCGGGGAAAAGTAATGCTGGTTCTCACTGCCTCCTGGAACCCTTTCAAATGCCACAGACAATTTGGCCCTCTCTGCTTTCCTGCGGACTCCATCCTCAAAAGCACCTGTTTTCGCTTTCGGCAGCCTCCGGAGCAAAAAAGACAAACGTCCAGCTTTTGCTGCCACAGCAAAGGTGCCAGCGGGGAAAAGTAATGCTGGTTCTCACTGCCTCCTGGAACCCTTTCAAATGCCACAGACAATTTGGCCCTCTCTGCTTTCCTGCGGACTCCATCCTCAAAAGCACCTGTTTTCGCTTTCGGCAGCCTCCGGAGCAAAAAAGACAAACGTACAGCTTTTGCTGCCACAGCAAAGGTGCCAGCGGGGAAAAGTAATGCTGGTTCTCACTGCCTCCTGGAACCCTTTCAAATGCCACAGACAATTTGGCCCTCTCTGCTTTCCTGCGGACTCCATCCTCAAAAGCACCTGTTTTCGCTTTCGGCAGCCTCCGGAGCAAAAAAGACAAACGTCCAGCTTTTGCTGCCACAGCAAAGGTGCCAGCGGGGAAAAGTAATGCTGGTTCTCACTGCCTCCTGGAACCCTTTCAAATGCCACAGACAATTTGGCCCTCTCTGCTTTCCTGCGGACTCCATCCTCAAAAGCACCTGTTTTCGCTTTCGGCAGCCTCCGGAGCAAAAAAGACAAACGTCCAGCTTTTGCTGCCACAGCAAAGGTGCCAGCGGGGAAAAGTAATGCTGGTTCTCACTGCCTCCTGGAACCCTTTCAAATGCCCCAGATAATTTGGCCCTCTCTGCTTTCCTGCGGACTCCATCCTCAAAAGCACCTGTTTTCGCTTTCGGCAGCCTCCGGAGCAAAAAAGACAAACGTCCAGCTTTTGCTGCCACAGCAAAGGTGCCAGCGCGGAAAAGTAATGCTGGTTCTCACTGCCTCCTGGAACCCTTTCAAATGCCCCAGACAATTTGGCCCTCTCTGCTTTCCTGCGGACTCCATCCTCAAAAGCACCTGTTTTCGCTTTCGGCAGCCTCCGGAGCAAAAAAGACAAACGTCCAGCTTTTGCTGCCACAGCAAAGGTGCCAGCGGGGAAAAGTAATGCTGGTTCTCACTGCCTCCTGGAACCCTTTCAAATGCCACAGACAATTTGGCCCTCTCTGCTTTCCTGCGGACTCCATCCTCAAAAGCACCTGTTTTCGCTTTCGGCAGCCTCCGGAGCAAAAAAGACAAACGTCCAGCTTTTGCTGCCACAGCAAAGGTGCCAGCGGGGAAAAGTAATGCTGGTTCTCACTGCCTCCTGGAACCCTTTCAAATGCCCCAGACAATTTGGCCCTCTCTGCTTTCCTGCGGACTCCATCCTCAAAAGCACCTGTTTTCGCTTTCGGCAGCCTCCGGAGCAAAAAAGACAAACGTCCAGCTTTTGCTGCCACAGCAAAGGTGCCAGCGGGGAAAAGTAATGCTGGTTCTCACTGCCTCCTGGAACCCTTTCAAATGCCCAGACAATTTGGCCCTCTCTGCTTTCCTGCGGACTCCATCCTCAAAAGCACCTGTTTTCGCTTTCGGCAGCCTCCGGAGCAAAAAAGACAAACGTCCAGCTTTTGCTGCCACAACAAAGGTGCCAGCGGGGAAAAGTAATGCTGGTTCTCACTGCCTCCTGGAACCCTTTCAAATGCCACAGACAATTTGGCCCTCTCTGCTTTCCTGCGGACTCCATCCTCAAAAGCACCTGTTTTCGCTTTCGGCAACCTCCGGAGCAAAAAAGACAAACGTCCAGCTTTTGCTGCCACAGCAAAGGTGCCAGCGGGGAAAAGTAATGCTGGTTCTCACTGCCTCCTGGAACCTCTTCAAATGCCCCAGACAATTTGGCCCTCTCTGCTTTCCTGCGGACTCCATCCTCAAAAGCACCTGTTTTCGCTTTTGGCAACCTCCGGAGCAAAAAAGACAAACGTCCAGCTTTTGCTGCCACAGCAAAGGTGCCAGCGGGGAAAAGTAATGCTGGTTCTCACTGCCTCCTGGAACCTCTTCAAATGCCCCAGACAATTTGGCCCTCTCTGCTTTCCTGCGGACTCCATCCTCAAAAGCACCTGTTTTCGCTTTCGGCAGCCTCCGGAGCAAAAAAGACAAACGTCCAGCTTTTGCTGCCACAGCAAAGGTGCCAGCGGGGAAAAGTAATGCTGGTTCTCACTGCCTCCTGGAACCCTTTCAAATGCCCCAGACAATTTGGCCCTCTCTGCTTTCCTGCGGACTCCATCCTCAAAAGCACCTGTTTTCGCTTTCGGCAGCCTCCGGAGCAAAAAAGACAAACGTCCAGCTTTTGCTGCCACAGCAAAGGTGCCAGCGGGGAAAAGTAATGCTGGTTCTCACTGCCTCCTGGAACCCTTTCAAATGCCCCAGACAATTTGGCCCTCTCTGCTTTCCTGCGGACTCCATCCTCAAAAGCACCTGTTTTCGCTTTCGGCAGCCTCCGGAGCAAAAAAGACAAACGTCCAGCTTTTGCTGCCACAGCAAAGGTGCCAGCGGGGAAAAGTAATGCTGGTTCTCACTGCCTCCTGGAACCCTTTCAAATGCCACAGACAATTTGGCCCTCTCTGCTTTCCTGCGGACTCCATCCTCAAAAGCACCTGTTTTCGCTTTCGGCAGCCTCCGGAGCAAAAAAGACAAACGTCCAGCTTTTGCTGCCACAGCAAAGGTGCCAGCGGGGAAAAGTAATGCTGGTTCTCACTGCCTCCTGGAACCCTTTCAAATGCCCCAGACAATTTGGCCCTCTCTGCTTTCCTGCGGACTCCATCCTCAAAAGCACCTGTTTTCGCTTTCGGCAGCCTCCGGAGCAAAAAAGACAAACGTCCAGCTTTTGCTGCCACAGCAAAGGTGCCAGCGGGGAAAAGTAATGCTGGTTCTCACTGCCTCCTGGAACCCTTTCAAATGCCACAGACAATTTGGCCCTCTCTGCTTTCCTGCGGACTCCATCCTCAAAAGCACCTGTTTTCGCTTTCGGCAGCCTCCGGAGCAAAAAAGACAAACGTCCAGCTTTTGCTGCCACAGCAAAGGTGCCAGCGGGGAAAAGTAATGCTGGTTCTCACTGCCTCCTGGAACCCTTTCAAATGCCCCAGACAATTTGGCCCTCTCTGCTTTCCTGCGGACTCCATCCTCAAAAGCACCTGTTTTCGCTTTCGGCAACCTCCGGAGCAAAAAAGACAAACGTCCAGCTTTTGCTGCCACAGCAAAGGTGCCAGCGGGGAAAAGTAATGCTGGTTCTCACTGCCTCCTGGAACCCTTTCAAATGCCCCAGACAATTTGGCCCTCTCTGCTTTCCTGCGGACTCCATCCCTCAAAGCTCCTGTTTCGCTTTCGGCAACCTCCGGAGCAAAAAAGACAAACGTCCAGCTTTTGCTGCCACAGCAAAGGTGCCAGCGGGGAAAAGTAATGCTGGTTCTCACTGCCTCCTGGAACCTCTTCAAATGCCCCAGACAATTTGGCCCTCTCTGCTTTCCTGCGGACTCCATCCAAAAGCACCTGTTTTCGCTTTTGGCAACCTCCGGAGCAAAAAAGACAAACGTCCAGCTTTTGCTGCCACAGCAAAGGTGCCAGCGGGGAAAAGTAATGCTGGTTCTCACTGCCTCCTGGAACCCTTTCAAATGCCACAGACAATTTGGCCCTCTCTGCTTTCCTGCGGACTCCATCCTCAAAAGCACCTGTTTTCGCTTTCGGCAGCCTCCGGAGCAAAAAAGACAAACGTCCAGCTTTTGCTGCCACAGCAAAGGTGCCAGCGGGGAAAAGTAATGCTGGTTCTCACTGCCTCCTGGAACCTCTTCAAATGCCACAGACAATTTGGCCCTCTCTGCTTTCCTGCGGACTCCATCCTCAAAAGCACCTGTTTTCGCTTTCGGCAGCCTCCGGAGCAAAAAAGACAAACGTCCAGCTTTTGCTGCCACAGCAAAGGTGCCAGCGGGGAAAAGTAATGCTGGTTCTCACTGCCTCCTGGAACCTCTTCAAATGCCCCAGACAATTTGGCCCTCTCTGCTTTCCTGCGGACTCCATCCTCAAAAGCACCTGTTTTCGCTTTCGGCAGCCTCAGGAGCAAAAAAGACAAACGTCCAGCTTTTGCTGCCACAGCAAAGGTGCCAGCGGGGGAAAAGTAATGCTGGTTCTCACTGCCTCCTGGAACCTCTTCAAATGCCACAGACAATTTGGCCCTCTCTGCTTTCCTGCGACTCCATCCTCAAAGCACCTGTTTTCGCTTTCGGCAGCCTCCGGAGCATAAAGACAAACGTCCAGCTTTTGCTGCCACAGCAAAGGTGCCAGCGGGGAAAAGTAATGCTGGTTCTCACTGCCTCCTGGAACCTCTTCAAATGCCACAGACAATTTGGCCCTCTCTGCTTTCCTGCGGACTCCATCCTCAAAAGCACCTGTTTTCGCTTTCGGCAGCCTCCGGAGCAAAAAAGGACAAACGTCCAGCTTTTGCTGCCACAGCAAAGGTGCCAGCGGGGAAAAGTAATGCTGGTTCTCACTGCCTCCTGGAACCCTTTCAAATGCCACAGACAATTTGGCCCTCTCTGCTTTCCTGCGGACTCCATCCTCAAAAGCACCTGTTTTCGCTTTCGGCAGCCTCCGGAGCAAAAAAGACAAACGTCCAGCTTTTGCTGCCACAGCAAAGGTGCCAGCGGGGAAAAGTAATGCTGGTTCTCACTGCCTCCTGGAACCCTTTCAAATGCCACAGACAATTTGGCCCTCTCTGCTTTCCTGCGGACTCCATCCTCAAAAGCACCTGTTTTCGCTTTCGGCAGCCTCCGGAGCAAAAAAGACAAACGTCCCAGCTTTTGCTGCCACAACAAAGGTGCCAGCGGGGAAAAGTAATGCTGGTTCTCACTGCCTCCTGGAACCCTTTCAAATGCCACAGACAATTTGGCCCTCTCTGCTTTCCTGCGGACTCCATCCTCAAAAGCACCTGTTTTCGCTTTCGGCAACCTCCGGAGCAAAAAAGACAAACGTCCCAGCTTTTGCTGCCACAGCAAAGGTGCCAGCGGGGAAAAGTAATGCTGGTTCTCACTGCCTCCTGGAACCCTTTCAAATGCCACAGACAATTTGGCCCTCTCTGCTTTCCTGCGGACTCCATCCTCAAAAGCACCTGTTTTCGCTTTCGGCAGCCTCCGGAGCAAAAAAGACAAACGTCCAGCTTTTGCTGCCACAGCAAAGGTGCCAGCAGGGAAAAGTAATGCTGGTTCTCACTGCCTCCTGGAACCTCTTCAAATGCCCCAGACAATTTGGCCCTCTCTGCTTTCCTGCGGACTCCATCCTCAAAAGCACCTGTTTTCGCTTTTGGCAACCTCCGGAGCAAAAAAGACAAACGTCCCAGCTTTTGCTGCCACAGCAAAGGTGCCAGCGGGGAAAAGTAATGCTGGTTCTCACTGCCTCCTGGAACCCTTTCAAATGCCACAGACAATTTGGCCCTCTCTGCTTTCCTGCGGACTCCATCCTCAAAAGCACCTGTTTTCGCTTTCGGCAGCTCCGGAGCAAAAAAGACAAACGTCCAGCTTTTGCTGCCACAGCAAAGGTGCCAGCGGGGAAAGTAATGCTGGTTCTCACTGCCTCCTGGAACCCTTCAAATGCCACAGACAATTTGGCCCTCTCTGCTTTCCTGCGGACTCCATCCTCAAAAGCACCTGTTTTCGCTTTCGGCAGCCTCCGGAGCAAAAAAGACAAACGTCCAGCTTTTGCTGCCACAGCAAAGGTGCCAGCGGGGAAAAGTAATGCTGGTTCTCACTGCCTCCTGGAACCCTTTCAAATGCCACAGACAATTTGGCCCTCTCTGCTTCCTGCGGACTCCATCCTCAAAAGCACCTGTTTTCGCTTTCGGCAGCCTCCGGAGCAAAAAAGACAAACGTCCAGCTTTTGCTGCCACAGCAAAGGTGCCAGCGGGGAAAAGTAATGCTGGTTCTCACTGCCTCCTGGAACCCTTTCAAATGCCACAGACAATTTGGCCCTCTCTGCTTTCCTGCGGACTCCATCCTCAAAAGCACCTGTTTTCGCTTTCGGCAGCCTCCGGAGCAAAAAAGACAAACGTCCAGCTTTTGCTGCCACAGCAAAGGTGCCAGCGGGGAAAAGTAATGCTGGTTCTCACTGCCTCCTGGAACCCTTTCAAATGCCCAGACAATTTGGCCCTCTCTGCTTTCCTGCGGACTCCATCCTCAAAAGCACCTGTTTTTCGCTTTCGGCAGCCTCCGGAGCAAAAAAGACAAACGTCCAGCTTTTGCTGCCACAGCAAAGGTGCCAGCGGGGAAAAGTAATGCTGGTTCTCACTGCCTCCTGGAACCTCTTCAAATGCCCCAGACAATTTGGCCCTCTCTGCTTTCCTGCGGACTCCATCCTCAAAAGCACCTGTTTTCGCTTTCGGCAGCCTCCGGAGCAAAAAGACAAACGTCCAGCTTTTGCTGCCACAGCAAAGGTGCCAGCGGGAA
Organism: Vanellus vanellus; assembly: GCF_965231255.1. Taxonomy (NCBI): domain Eukaryota; kingdom Metazoa; phylum Chordata; class Aves; order Charadriiformes; family Charadriidae; genus Vanellus; species Vanellus vanellus. The sequence continues at coordinate 110,434 of NW_028127468.1, forward strand.
AAGTAATGCTGGTTCTCACTGCCTCCTGGAACCCTTTCAAATGCCCCAGACAATTTGGCCCTCTCTGCTTTCCTGCGGACTCCATCCTCAAAAGCACCTGTTTTCGCTTTCGGCAGCCTCCGGAGCAAAAAAGACAAACGTCCAGCTTTTGCTGCCACAGCAAAGGTGCCAGCGGGGAAAGTAATGCTGGTTCTCACTGCCTCCTGGAACCCTTTCAAATGCCACAGACAATTTGGCCCTCTCTGCTTTCCTGCGGACTCCATCCTCAAAAGCACCTGTTTTCGCTTTCGGCAGCCTCCGGAGCAAAAAAGACAAACGTCCAGCTTTTGCTGCCACAGCAAAGGTGCCAGCGGGGAAAAGTAATGCTGGTTCTCACTGCCTCCTGGAACCCTCTTCAAATGCCCCAGACAATTTGGCCCTCTCTGCTTTCCTGCGGACTCCATCCTCAAAAGCACCTGTTTTCGCTTTCGGCAGCCTCCGGAGCAAAAAAGACAAACGTCCAGCTTTTGCTGCCACAGCAAAGTGCCAGCGGGGAAAAGTAATGCTGGTTCTCACTGCCTCCTGGAACCCTTTCAAATGCCACAGACAATTTGGCCCTCTCTGCTTTCCTGCGGACTCCATCCTCAAAAGCACCTGTTTTCGCTTTCGGCAGCCTCCGGAGCAAAAAAGACAAACGTCCAGCTTTTGCTGCCACAGCAAAGGTGCCAGCGGGGAAAAGTAATGCTGGTTCTCACTGCCTCCTGGAACCCTTTCAAATGCCCCAGACAATTTGGCCCTCTCTGCTTTCCTGCGGACTCCATCCTCAAAAGCACCTGTTTTCGCTTTCGGCAGCCTCCGGAGCAAAAAAGACAAACGTCCAGCTTTTGCTGCCACAGCAAAGGTGCCAGCGGGGAAAAGTAATGCTGGTTCTCACTGCCTCCTGGAACCCTTCAAATGCCACAGACAATTTGGCCCTCTCTGCTTTCCTGCGGACTCCATCCTCAAAAGCACCTGTTTTCGCTTTCGGCAGCCTCCGGAGCAAAAAAGACAAACGTCCAGCTTTTGCTGCCACAGCAAAGGTGCCAGCGGGGAAAAGTAATGCTGGTTCTCACTGCCTCCTGGAACCCTTTCAAATGCCCCAGACAATTTGGCCCTCTCTGCTTTCCTGCGGACTCCATCCTCAAAAGCACCTGTTTTCGCTTTCGGCAGCCTCCGGAGCAAAAAGACAAACGTCCAGCTTTTGCTGCCACAGCAAAGGTGCCAGCGGGGAAAAGTAATGCTGGTTCTCACTGCCTCCTGGAACCTCTTCAAATGCCACAGACAATTTGGCCCTCTCTGCTTTCCTGCGGACTCCATCCTCAAAAGCACCTGTTTTCGCTTTCGGCAGCCTCCGGAGCAAAAAAGACAAACGTCCAGCTTTTGCTGCCACAGCAAAGGTGCCAGCGGGGAAAAGTAATGCTGGTTCTCACTGCCTCCTGGAACCTTTCAAATGCCACAGACAATTTGGCCCTCTCTGCTTTCCTGCGGACTCCATCCTCAAAAGCACCTGTTTTCGCTTTCGGCAGCCTCCGGAGCAAAAAAGACAAACGTCCAGCTTTTGCTGCCACAGCAAAGGTGCCAGCGGGGAAAAGTAATGCTGGTTCTCACTGCCTCCTGGAACCTCTTCAAATGCCACAGACAATTTGGCCCTCTCTGCTTTCCTGCGGACTCCATCCTCAAAAGCACCTGTTTTCGCTTTCGGCAGCCTCCGGAGCAAAAAAGACAAACGTCCAGCTTTTGCTGCCACAGCAAAGGTGCCAGCGGGGAAAAGTAATGCTGGTTCTCACTGCCTCCTGGAACCCTTTCAAATGCCACAGACAATTTGCCCTCTCTGCTTTCCTGCGGACTCCATCCTCAAAAGCACCTGTTTTCGCTTTCGGCAGCCTCATACTCGTGAGCAAAAAAGACAAACGTCCAGCTTTTGCTGCCACAGCAAAGTGCCAGCGGGAAAAGTATGCTGGTTCTCACTGCCTCCTGGAACCTTTCAAATGCCCCAGACATTTGGCCCTCTCTGCTTTCCTGCGGACTCATCCTCAAAAGCACCTGTTTTCGCTTTCGGCAGCCTCCGGAGCAAAAAAGACAAACGTCCAGCTTTTGCTGCCACAGCAAAGGTGCCAGCGGGGAAAAGTAATGCTGGTTCTCACTGCCTCCTGGAACCTGTCAAATGCCACAGACAATTTGGCCCTCTCTGCTTTCCTGGCAGGGACATTCCATCCGTCAAAAGCACCTTGTTTTCGCTTTCGGGCCAGCCGTC